>NC_053493.1:341764442-341797474 GCF_905171775.1 Rana temporaria | reverse complement strand
GAGTTCAATGGCACCCATTGCATCCATCCATCCACTACATTGATGCAAAATTTGATGAGACTCTGTCTCAGAGAGTGTAACATCAGATCAAAGTCGCTCTCAGAGTTGCATCTAAGTCAAACGCCAAAGTCACACTCTAAATAGCACAACTTTGGAGTCGCACTAGTGAAAATGTAGCCTTAAAGGGCAAGTAGAGTTGTTTTCTACATATTATTTGTTATTTATTTATTTATTTGTTATTTATTTATTCTTAAAAAAAAATAACATATTTGGCCCAGGCGCCATTCAACGCAAACTGGCACCTGCAAGTTATGACTAGTGTGAATTAAGTCTTTCTCTTCCATTTTATACTATTTCTTGACTAACACAGACAGTGATTTTTATTTGTAAGCAAATAAATAAAATATTTAGTGAGTTTGACCACCATTTTAACATGTCAATTTACAATCAGAGTTGTTTACTTACAATGTCAATGTTTATATAGGGTACATTTTATATATAAAACCTACCTGTATAGTATTCAGTAATGTCAAATTCAGCCTACAGCAATCAAGTTGTATTAAAGATGAATCAGAGGTCATAAAGCTCGGATTCTCATGAGTTACTGCACTTGAAACAATTTTTAATTTATTTGATACAAAACACTTGTGAAACAAGCACTTTATTTTCTCCATGTCCTCTGTAGGCTTTGATTCAGATTCCAATTTTGCTACATTTAGCGAAAATAGCCAATATCATAGACAGTGAGATTAGTTTTAAGAGGAACAAGTGAAATGGATGTTATTTCTGTGGAACAAACCGCATGTTATTTTTTCTAGATTAATTTTCTTTGAAGCTAACCTTAAATTATGGCAGGGTAAAAACTCATTGTGATTGACAGGTGCTGAGGAGAAAGTAGATGGAGGTAAGATGGGAAACGTAATACAGTGGCTATGATTAAAAAAAAAAAAATGTTTCATGCATTCATTGTTAGAGAGGCTGGAAACTTCATAAACTCGTCTGGTAAAAGAAACCATTTTTCTTAGTTTTGTATCAGGTATATGAGACATAATGAATCACAAAAATGAAAAAATGCTAGTAAATACAATAAAATAAATCACAGTCTCACAAACCAAAAGGAAATGGTTTTGTATATGTACTCTACACATCAATTGCCTAATAGTAGAAATCAGAGAAATGTTAAACAATGAAAACAAACACAATTTTGCGTAAGGACTGTGCTTAGTTGTTCAATCTGCTCTGTTTTGGTAGTGAGAGGAATTAAAAATTAAAAACTTATATTCATAATATCATGAATGATTTCTAGATTGTAGAAGAGACCAATCAAATATCAATTATGTGTCATCTACAATGTACTGTACATACCTTAGCTAATACTTTAAAATGTATACGATGTATAGACTTTAGGCTCGGTTCAAATATATGCGAATCCGATGCATTTTGAACCACATTACATGCAAATCAAACCAGCCTGCAATGGAGTCGGTTTGCGCATTTCCGGTTTACGGACCATATGTACGCAGTCCTGTGCATTTTTAGGTTCGCACCTGAAGCAGTGAACAAAGCTGCACCGGGCTCCTTTTAAAAACTGACTGCAAACCACAGCTGGGCATGTGTAAACCTAGCCTTAATGTTGTGATTCAGAAAAAAAGCAGAAGATTGACTATTGAAACATTAAAAACTGAAAGAGGCATTTATGTTGAGCCCTGACATGGAACAAATACATAGGAGCACTGTCAGTTCAAAACTTTATTTTTATTTTGGGGTGGATTGTAAACGGGGCAGGACTTCTCCTAAAATGGTTGTAAAGGCACAAGGTTTATTCATCTTCTTGCATTATATGCATTAAGGTAAAAACCTTCTGTGTGCAGCAGTCCCCCCTTATACTTACCTGAGCCCCCTCTTGATCCAGCAATGTCCCCTCTCTCACACCTAATTGACTTTTGGCAGCCACTGATGTCAATCACAGCCAGTAAGGCCCCGTACACACGAGAGGATCCATCCGCTGGAATTGATCCGCGGACCGGCTCCAGCTGATAGATCCCCTGGTGTGTACAATCCAGCGGATCTGTTTCCACGGATTTTTATCCCCTGGGATGGATTTCCAGCGAATAAAAATTTTAAGACATGCTTTAAAATCTATCCGCTTGAATCCATCCCAACGGATTGATCCGCTGGTCTGTACAGACTCACCGGATCAATCCGTCCGAATTAATCCCCCGCATGCGTCGTAATGATTCGACGCATGCGTGGAATTCCTTATATGACAGCGTCGCGCACGTCGCCGCGTCATCATCGCCGCGACGGCGCGACACGTCATCACGATGGGATTTCGGCGCGGATTTCGATCCGATGGTGAGTACACTCCATCGGATCAAAATCCTCGCAAATCCTCGAGAGGATTTATCCGCGGAAACGGTCCGGTGGACCGTATCCGCGGATAAATCCTCTCGTGTGTACTAGGCCAAAGATGACCAGGAGATAGAGGCTGGCAGGGCCGAGCCACGGCTCCATGTGTGAATGGACACACAGAGCTGCGGCTCTGGAGTGCACCTGCTTGGGAGAAGCCAAGGAGGGAGAAGCCAGGAGAAGCCAGCAGCGCTGGTGTGGGACCAGAGAGGAGGAGGATCCAGGCTGCTCTGTGCAAAACCATTACACAGAGCAGGTAAGTATAACATATTTTTTTTAAAACAAGGCTTTAATATCGCTTTAGATCTCCAAGTTTCAAGTCTAAAAAAAATAGAGGAACCCATACAGCAAGAAATATTTATATATATATATATATATATATATATATATATATATATATATATATATATATATATATATATATATATAATGTGAAGGAGATCTACGGCTTTCAGGACAAGATTTGTATTGCTCCCTCCCTCCCTATTAATGCCTCTTTCTGGTGCCACCTGTAAGGCCTCGTACACACGACCGAGGAACTCGTCGGAAAAGACACATCGTTTTCCTCGACGAGTTCCTTGTTAGGCTAGTCGAGGAACTCGACAAGCTTGCTTTGAGTACACACGGTCAAGACAAAATCTCCTTGTTCTCAAATGCAGTGACATACAACACATACATTGGCAGGGGAAGTTCGATTCCACTGGCACAACCCTGGGGGCTGCTTTTGCTAATCTCATGTTACTGCGTGCTAAGTAAAAGTGTGGTAAGAGACAATTTGCACTTTTAAGTCTGTTACAGCGTGAAAAATGTGTTATCTCCATTACAAATGCTACTTTTACTCCCGTCTCATACTTTATTCTGAGCATGCGCGGGTTTCTTAGCATACACACGCTCGAGTTTCTCGTCGAAAACCAGCCCGACGAGGAACACGACGAGGAAATTGAGACTCCCGTTGAGGAAAAAGAGAACTTGTTCTCTTTTTTTCTCGTCGAGTTCCTCGACAGTTTCCTTGATGAAAAACGTACACACAACCGGTTTCCTCGGCAAAAAAGCTCTCCCACCAAATTTCTTGTTGGATTCTGTCGAGTTTCTCGGTCGTGTGTATAAGGCCTGACAGAAAGTAAGGAAACATCTCACCAGCAAGCACACAGACATCAATAAAAACTTAATAAGCTTTTGTAACCCTTCCTATTTTATCCGGGGGAAAAAGTTTTGGCTAGACTTCCACCTTAATGTAAAATACATTTTGTAATTAATAAAATGTGTTAGGTACCTACTGTTTATGGCAGGTGAGCACATGTATCAGCTCAATGGTAAAGCCTTTATAGCCATTACATTACAGTATAACCTACATTGTCTTTCATTTTGTAGTGGTTGTCATTGATAGTTCTCCCCACCCCCCCTCCCCCCCAGCACTGACCGCATACAAATTGTTGTGTTTCTGATGGCTCAAAAGACTGCAGAAAGCTTTGGGGTCGATGTATAAAAGAAATAGAGAATGTACACTTTTTAACATATTTTTTTGCTGGGGTTAGTAAATAAGGTGAAGCTTTGTTCGCTTCAGTTATCCAATGATTTTTTAGAAAAAATACTTTTTTAAATTTCCCTTGTTTATTATTGGGCATTTAAAGTCAACCCAGCTTCAATATTTTACTAAGCTTAGTAAGGATGTGATTTGCAAAGTAAGCAGTATCTCAGTGGTTCTCAACACCTGTCCTCAGGACCCACTAACAGGCCAAATTTTAAGTATTACCTTGGGGTGGGAGATGCAGAATAGAATACTGCAATCACTGAGCAGCAAATTATATCACCTGTGATGTATTTCAGTTATCTTGCAAACCTGACCTCTGTTCACACCTATGCGTTTGTTAGTGTGTTTTGCAGTTTGCAGAAATGCACTATAGTCCATTTAACATGGTCTCCTATGGTACATGGAGGGTACGGGTGCTTTGGCGCAGGGGGTCTCTGCGCCCCCACCCCAAAGCACCTTGCCAGCATGTTGATGAGGACAAGGGCCTCTTCCTGACAACCCATGCCCGGTGGTTGTCAGGGTCTGCTGGTGGGGGACTTATCGGAATCTGGAAGCCCCCTTTAACCTCCCTGGCGGTATGATTCTGTCTGGAATTACGTACCAAAAGCAGTACAATTATTTTGCAAGGAAATTTGGTGTTTCATACTGTAGGCCTGCAATTCTTAGGAATAACTCATTTAAATCTGACCAAACAAGAGTCTAGTAGGCATCCCGGGTATGATTTTTTTTAAAAAACACAATTATAAATTATAATATAATAAAGAATTATAAATAATTATAACAAATAATAATGTAATTATAATAAAAATTATTCAATAATGTAATCAACTAAAAATCACTGAAATTTGCTC
Organism: Rana temporaria; assembly: GCF_905171775.1. Taxonomy (NCBI): domain Eukaryota; kingdom Metazoa; phylum Chordata; class Amphibia; order Anura; family Ranidae; genus Rana; species Rana temporaria. The sequence goes on along the minus strand of NC_053493.1, from coordinate 341,792,683 downwards.
AGTTGCAGAATTGTCGCTGTCATTACTTTTATTTTTTTATGACGAATTTCCCCACAAATCGTTATCGCACAATTCTGCAAGTGATTATAATTTATTATCGCTGTTTTCTAGCTGCTCTAAAACCATTTTTGACATAAAGGGACACTTTTGGTTGCTATGGACAATCTACAGTTTGCAGGCAGAAAGAACAGTTTTTATTATATAAAAGTACATGTAGGGCACTGGGCAGACCACTAGGGACAAGGGGGGTGTGTATTTTTTACATACAGTACTGTAATCTATAAGATTACAGTATACTATATGTATTGTGTTTGTTTACTTTTTTTGAATTTGGCGCCGTTCTCTGCCCCCGTGCGTCGTAACGTCGCAGAGAACGGAGATCGGCGGCACACAGGGACACTGTGAATCGAGCGAGGACCCGCTCCCTCACACAGCGGGGATGCATCGCAGGATCCAGGGACAAGGTAAGTAACTTACTTTGTCTGTGGATGCTGCGAAAGGTAAGCCACGCCGCTGCACGCTCTGCACATCTACCCCGAGTGTGACTCGGGGATACCGATAGTAGCATAGAAAAACCACCCCGAGTCACGCTCGGGGATACAGCTAAGGGGGTTAACAAGTGGACCACCATTTTCCGGCCCCCAACCCTATGTGAATGGGTATTGGGTACATTGTACCCCTACCCATTCACCACAAAAGCAGTGAAAAGTTAAAAAAAAACAAGAGGCCGTTTTCGACAATTCCTTTATTAGTAAAATAGCTTTGAGATGCCGTCTCTCTCTCGATGTTGTCTCTCCCAGTGTCTTCTCTCCCAGTGTCTATTCTCCCAGTGTCGTCTCTTGTGGTGCCCTTGCCTTCTTTCGCTGCCATTTTCTCCCTGAGCTGGCATCTCCCGGTGTCATTGTCTTGTTTCCTCCTACTTGCGTCATCGCTCAGAACCCCCCCTGCCCCAAAGCACCTGTACCCCCCATGTTGAGGGCATGTAGCTTGGTATGGTTCAGGGGGCGCTCACTCGTCCCCTCCCTTTCCTGACCTGCCAGGTGGCATGCTCGGATAAGGGTCTGGTATGGATCTTGGTGGGGACCCCACACCGTTTTTTTTATTTTGACGTGGGGGTCCCCTCCGAATCCATACTAGACCTGAAGGGCCTCAGTGCATCAGCAGTATCAATGACAATGGTCCCAAAATGGCGTCAAAAGTGTCCCATGTGTCCGCCATAATGTCGCAGTCATGATAAAAACCGCTGATCGCCGCCATTACTAGTAAAAAAATATATTAATAAAAATGCCATAAAACGATTCCTTATTTTGTAGACGCTATAACTTTTGCGCAAACCAATCAATAAATGCATATTGCAAAAATATGTAGAACAATACCTACGGCCTAAACTGAGGAGAAATATTTTTTTTATATTTTTGGGGGATATTTATTTTAGCAAAAAGTAAAAAATAGCTTTTTTTTCTAAATTGGCACTCTATTTTTGTTTATAGCACAAAAAATAAAAAACGCAGAGGTGATCAAATACCACCAAAAGAAAGCTCTATTTATGGGGAAAAAAAGGACGTAAATTTTGTTTGGGAGCCACAATGCACGACCACGCAATTGTCAGTTAAAGCGACGCAGTGCCGAATTGCAAATTGTGCTCTGGTCTTTGGGCAGTCAAAATGGTCGGGGCTTAAGTGATCAACTTTCAGCAGGAACCCCGCTGACAGCTGATGACTCATCAGTTGTTATGGACACGACGGATGGCTTCCTGACCCCCTCCTTAGCAACCAGCTTTATACACTGTGAATAGGACCCTCTGAGATGAAATACATGAACATTGGGGTGGGAAGTACCATCTTCCTGAAACTTAGAATAGAAATAAATGGGTCTACAGTCCCCGAACCGAAGAGCCAAAAAGGAAAGAAAGGGCCAATAGGACTATAGCGGTACTGATATAGAGGTAGCATCAACATCAAAATACTAGGATTAAAACAAAATAAAGTTTATTAAATACAACAACAAAAAATACAAAAATAAAATGGTGATAACCATAAACAACGCCAGTATAAAAATCCCCAATGGGGGGGATAACACAGTGGGTTGAAGGTCACAGCAATCTCGACTAGTTTCACGGCATGTGCCACTTCATTAGGAGCATATCTAAAAAAAGACCCCGCCAGGTGAGAGCAGCGGGGGCAACCGGATAACCATCCCGCGCGGTAGCCATAGGGGGACATATGTAGAGGACCTTGATAACAAGGGAGTGAGTGATGCATAAAGAGATCCCGGGAGCAGGAACCCAACTGGAACACGTGTTGATGCACATGTGGACACAGCAGGTGATGTGGATGGTAATATATAAGGAGGGGGACCACTACTGGTCCCAAGATAGCGTCAGGGTGATGATGCTGACCGATGACATTGAGGGCTGGATAGAGCCGCAGCAATCCTGGGGTCCAGCATTGGTCCCCGAGATAGTGCGTTTAAAGAGAAAAAATGTGAAATGCAAAATCCATGAAAACTGCATGCAAAACGCATAAAAAAACGCTGGTTTAAAAACACAAAATGCACTGAAAAACGTGCCTGAAATATGCATCATTAGGCATAGGTGTGAACCTAGACTTAGTGGATGCTGAAGACAGGAGTCATACTAGTAAATCAGGTACATACTAAAAATAAAAAATAAAAAAAAAATTATTTACAGATACTATTCTTTTTAATGTAGCAACAATGCTTAGTTCATTTCATAGGGTTCTACTAAAGCTTGTCATTCATCACTGAACTCAACAATTTTAGGCAAATAGCATATTGTCAGCTTCCCAATTTTAATTATCTTTTCTGATAAATATAATATATTATTATGAGATTGCACTTGACCTCCAAGCAGAGGTCTCTGGACCTCTGTTGACCCTCAGCTATAAAGCCCATAAATGATATACTGTATATCTTAGCACCATGCAACTAAAATCTGCCCCTACTCTTTTATTTAAGAGGGCTGGGGTCATAGACCACCATTTCTTTGATATTAAGATTATATATGTATATATTCTGACTTAATACTTTTTTATTTTCTTTAGTCTTGGTGTCTGCTCATATATGTCCTATTGTATTATGTACGTTAGTAATTAGGTATATCCAAAAAACATCTGCTGAATTTAAGGCTTTTTAATGTAAGGTTTACAATAAAACCAACAATAACATTCCATTAATGAATGTGGTGGAATCTGCACTGTGAAAAAAAAATATATTTTTAAAAGTGGTAGGTAGGCTGCTAGCACAGAAGGTAGTATAGCTAACCTCAAAACATAGGTATTAAACAGTAGTGCAGCACCAATATGAAAAGTAAACAAATAAATATGCAATATGTAACATATAGTGACATATGAAATAACCTATACAAAACTGTGAATTAAAATAATTGAAAGTCCAGAAGTGACAAAAAATAAAGTCCCACGGCGTTTTTAGGTGAAAAAATAAAGGCTAGAAGATCTTGTTCCTGCATTGATTACGGATGTATATCTCAAGTAGTGTTCAAAAGACCAAACACCAACATCAAGTGAATTAAAAACTCACCAGAACAAAAGGCTACCATTACAGCAGCATATTCACCTGAATATAAATAAAGTCAAACAGTGCTCAAGTAACCAGTCACCAACATCAAGTGAACTCAAAACTCACCAGAGTTAATGGCTACCATTACAGCAGCATAAATGCCTAAAAATGTATAAAATCCAATAGGAATCAGTGTGGCAACTTGGTCCCAGTGGTACCTCCTAGTATATTCCAGCTAGGAATAAATAAAGCTCACCAGGAGCCCAAAGGAGTATCTCATAGTGTAGTAAATGTGATCACCATACGGACAAAATAACATAAAATGGAATAAAAGCAGAGCAGTCAATCCAGGAAACTCACATGAAAAGCGTCTGCCAACCCGGGATCATGCAGCGGTGTGACATCAGCACCAGAACCTCTGCCCCAATGTGTGGCGTCCAATAGGATGTTATCAAGATGTTATCAATGTGTTTGCGCTGCTGTAATGGTTGCCATTAACTCTGGTGAGTTTTGAATTAATTTGATGTTGGGGACTGGTTACTTGAGCACGGTTTGACTTAATTTATATTCAGGTAAATATGCTGCTGTAATGGTAGCCTTTTGTTCTGGTGAGTTTTCAATTTACTTGATGTTGATGTTTGGTCATTTGAACACCACTTGATATATACATCCATAATCATTGGTGCTGCTGGAACAAGATCTTCTCGCCTTTATTTTTTCACCTAATCACACTGTGGGACTTTGTCACTTCTGGACTTTCAATTATTTTATTTCACAATTTTGTATACGTTATTTCATATGTCACTATATGTTACATATTGCATATGAATTAGCTTACCTTGCATACTGGTGCTGCACTACTGTTTAACATTCCATGAATGGTGACAAAAACAGGCACATGCTTATGATTGGACAGATAATTAAATGTTGTTGTTTTTTTTAACCACTTGACACCCGCACGCCGTCATATGACGTCCAAAACGGGGACCTGTTATCCTGGGTGGACGTCATATGACGTGATGGGCTTTGCGGGGGGATATCTCAATGATGCCTGCACCCGGAGGCATCATTGAGATATCATTTTTTAGCGGCGGCGATCCTGCGCACCGTAAGAACGATCATAGCGGCGGTTCCGCCGCTAGATCGTTCTTACAGGCGGCGGGAGGGGACATCCCCCCCTCCCGCCGCCATCCGGTGCTTCTCCGGGCTCTCCCGTCCCACCGGGGGCCCGGAGAGATGATCGCCGTCCGCCGGATGTTTGCCATAGAGAAGACTGGTGACCATCTGGTCACCAGTCATCTCTATGACCGTCGGAGGCCCGGGCGCGATGTGATGACGTCACGCCCGGGTCCCCGTAAGTAAACAAACCGCAATTGCGGCTAGTTTGAATGAGATCTGTGAATTTTTTTTCACGATCTCATTCTTTCCAGCCTGCAGGAGAGATGTGGGGTCTTATTGACCCTGCATCTCTCCTTAAAGAGGACCTGTCATGCACATTCCTATTACAAGGGATGTTTACATTCCTTGTAATAGGAATAAAAGCGATTGAAAAAAAAAAAAGTGTAAAAAAAAGTGTAAAAAATAAAGAAATAAGTAAAATAAAAAATAATAATAAAAAAATTAAAATGCCCCTGTCCCCGGTAGCTCGCGCTCAGAAGCGTACGCACACGTAAGTCCCGCCCACGTATGTAAACGTCGTTCAAACCACACATGTGAGGTGTCGCCGCGTGCGTTAGAGCGTGTGCAACAATTCTAGCACTAGATCTCCTCTGTAACTCTAAACTGGCAACCTGTAAAAATTTTAAAGTGTCGCCTATGGAGATTTTTAAGTAACGAAGTTTGGCGCCATTCCATGAGTGTACGCAATTTTAAAGCGTGACATGTTAGGTATCTAGTTACTCGGCGTAACATCATCTTTCATATTTTACCAAAAAATTGGGCTAATGTTACTGTTTTGTTATTTTTTAATTTATAAAACGGCTTTTTTTTGTAAAAAAAAGCCGTTTAAAAAATTATTGCGCAAATACGGTGCAAGATAAAAAGTTGCAATGACCGCCATTTTATTCCCTAGGGTGTCTGCTAAAAAAACATATATAATGTTTGGGGGTTCTGAGTAATTTTCTAGCAAAAGAATGAGGATTTGTACATGTAGGAAAGAAGTGCCAGAATAGGCCCGGGAAGGAGGTGGGTTTTAAAGCCCGGTATTGAAGTGGTTAATGAACAGTTTACCCTCCATGTGAATAAGGTGTTAGTTTAGAATAACTGATAGCATCTGTCTTACTATCACTTTTTGAATTGTTTGTATCTAGAAAAAAGTTTTACAAATTATACTAGAAAACATACACATTTATATATTCAGTATTTATTTTAGACAACGTATGTGATTGCTGATCAATACAGATGACTTTATCCAATATGCAGCATATTATGTGAATGTTAAGGGGCTAATATCCTAATTTTTATTTTATTACTAATACAGAGGGGCAGATCCACAGAGAGAGTACGCCGGCGTATCTACTGATACGCCGGCGTACTTTTAAATGTCCCGCGTCGTATCATTGTTTTGAATCCTCAAAACAAGATACGACGGCATCTGGGTTAGATCCGAGAGGTGTATGTCTTCGTACGCCTTCAGATCTAAGATGCAATTCTTCGGCGTCCGCTGGGTGGCGTTCCCTTCGTTTTCCGCGTCGAGTATGCAAATTAGCTATTTCCGACGATCCACGAACGTACGAGCGGCCGGCGCATTGCTTTACGTCGTCTCTAGTCGGCTTTTAGTTAAAGCTGCTGTTTCGTGGCATATATTTAGACCTGCCATGTTAACTATGGCCGTCGTTCCCGCGTTTATTTTGAATTTTTTTTTGTTTGTGTAAGTCGTCCGTGAATTAGGATGGACGTAATTCACGTCTATGTTAAAAAAAATGACGTCCTTGCGACGTAATTTTGCGCAATGCACGGCGGGAAATTTAGGGACTGCGCATGCGCAGTTCATTCGGCGCGGGGACGCGCTTCATTTAAATGAAACACGCCCCCTAATCGCCAATTTGAATTACGCGCCGTTACGCCGCCAGAGATAGACTACGCCGCCGTAACTTACGGCGCAAAATCTATATGGATTCGAACCAAGGACAAGTAAGTTACGGCGGCGTAGCGTATCTCTGATACGCTGCGCAGGTGCAGATCTCTGTGGATCTGCCCCAGAGTGTTTACCTAAGTCAAGGATGCTTTATCAGCTTCTTTCTGTTTCAATCATTTTTATTTCGTAGACAAAAAAAGTTTAACAACAGTAGTGCCCATGCAAGGTCTAGCAAACAATAGGTAACATACAAGATAAACTGATCAAATATTTATTGTGGCAAGTATCAAACACTAGACAGTTGTGACATGAGTTGATATCAGATATTTACAATAAGGTTTTCCCAAAGGGAAAAAAACATAAGAGACAAACAGCCAAATGGGGAGAACAATAGTTACAAACACAGTATGTACTGTAATGAAGCTGAAATAAGTATGGATCAGCAAGAAGATGTGTACATGGTATAGGTAACTGAACATTGAACACTGAACACTGAAGATTGATTGAGGATTATGATAACGCTTTGTAGAAACATATATTTGCTTTATTGCCCTTTTTGCTACTGTAAAATAAATCTATGCTACATTTAAGGAGATGCCACAAGATGCCTGCTACAAAAAAAATGTTCTCAATAAAAGATTAACGTGTCTTTCTTCAGTTTAGTTTTATTTACTGATTCCTAACTTTCCATGATTTCTTGGCTAACTGTTGCCAACTGCAATTCCCCCATCCATCGAGACTACCTTTTTGGCCAGGAGTCAGCACTCTTATTTCTCTCAGTGGAATATCATTTTCTTAAAGTCAGGAGGAGCAATGCCCCAAGTAAGGCCTCGTACACACGACTGGGTTTCTCGGCAAAAAACAACAAGAAAACTGCCTTTTGCCGAGATTCCTGTTCGTGTGTAAGAGGCATTCAGGTTTCTCGTCTGGAAATCTGGACAGAATCTCGACGAGAAAAAAAGAAAACCTGCTCTCATTTTTCTCGTTGAGATTCTCGTTTGCCTGTTTCCAGACGAGAAACCCAAGAGTGTGTATACTTACCTGTCGCCGTGGAATCCCGCGCATGCTCGAAATGACTTTGTCGCATGCGGGGTAGCTTCCACGGCATAGGTAGGGTGAAGCAAGATGCCGGCAACGGCATCGAATGTGATGAGCGCATGCTCGTCGTACGCGATGACGTCACCGCGTTCTTTCCTTTCAAGAGAACCACGCTTCTTTTGAAATGAAAGTCAGTACACTCGGGCGGCAAGAGTTTCTTGCCAAGAATCTCGTCAGGGAAAACAACGGGTTTTTCCTGACGAGATTCTCGGTCATGTGTACGAGGCCTAACACAATTAAAATAAATCAGGGAGAGTCGCAAAAGGGGCTTGTTTAATAAAAATTAACAACAGGCATCCTTTGAAGTCTGACCCTTGGTGGGTGTAAATAGAGTGCAGTTTCACTCCAGGAAAACAGATAGATGTGCAAATTCTACACATTTACAGTATAAAAGCTGTCTATCCAGTCTTGAAATTTACAAAGCTTTGTCACGCAGAATTCTGTCTTTATTTTTTCTGCTGTAGTTAAAGCGGAGTTCCGGTCACAATTTCACTTTTTATATATAAATACCCCTGTAATACACAAGCTTAATGTATTCTAGTAAAGTTAGTCTGTAAACTAAGGTCTGTTTTGTTAGGTTGTTACAGCATTTAGACACTTTATAAAATATAAATTGACTGGGGCCATCTTAAGTGTGGGCATCATGAAGCCAGACTGGATTTCAGCCTTGCAGATCTCGCACATGCTCAGTGCTGCCCAAGCAGTGTAATAGGTTTCAGATCAGGTTTCAGCACCTGTACTGTCCAAGTCACATGATTCTTTGAGACTGGGGAGTGCACAAACTCCTGGAAAGTTACACCCACTACATTCCCAGGAGTCTGTGCGGTGTAGGTTAGGAAGCTTAAGCACCTAGGTGCAGGAAATGGGAAGATTAACTATTCTGCCTAGCAACAACACTTTGAAGGCATCTAAAAAAAAAAAAAATTTCTTAAAGGACTAATGACATTTTTTTAAAACTACTGATGTAATGTTATATTTATGGGTGGGACTCCACTTTAAGTAACACTTAGGCCTCGTACACACGGGCAAGAATCTCATCATGAAAAAACGTTTTTCTCGACGAGATTCTTGGCAAGAATCTCTTGCCGCCCGAGTGTACACACAGACCTTTCAAAAGAACCGCAGTTCTCTTGAAAGGCAAGAACACGGTGACGTCATTGCATACGACGAACATGCGCTTGTCACATTCGATGCTGTCGCCGCCATATTGCTTCACCCTACCTATGCTGTGGAAGCTACCGCACATGCGTCAAAGTCATTTTGAGCATGCACAGGTTTCCACAGCAACAGGTAAGTACACACAATCTCGGGTTTCTCATCGGGAAACAAGCCAACAAGAATCTCGACGAGAAAATAGAGCGCAGGTTCTCTATTTTTCTCATCGAGATTCTGGCCAGATTTTCCGACGAGAAACCTGAAAGCCTGATACACACACTCGGTTTACTCGGCAAGAAAGCTCTGCCAGCAGTTTTCTTGCTGGTTCTTGCAAAGAAAACTGGTCGTGTGTACAAGGCCTAAGAGATCTCTTCCTATTCCCCAGTGGACAGTGAAAAGAGGAGTAGCAGACTGATGAGCTATCTTTGTCACGCTTCTCTCTCCTTTTATCAGCATGTCCCTTGTTAGTACATAAGCACTGCAGTGCAATGGACTAGTTCCTTCTGGTGCTTCCTCTTCTGCTCAGTTTGAACTTTACTGTACACTGAACTGATAACAACAAATTCTAAGACAAATTCAGGTTCTTACACATTTTGCATTTACAAAATACATTTATGAATCAACTACTTCAAGATGGGACTGTTTTACTCCTTTCTGCCTAGGCGATTATTCATATTTTAGTGCTGTCATTAAATGACAATTAGCCAGTTAGGCAACACCTTACCAAAATTAATATAATGTGATTTCTTTGGGACAGATAAAGTTTTCTTTTGGTGGTAGAAAATAACTAGTTTAATTTTTTATTTAAATTTTTTTTTATATATGATGGAACAAAGAACTAAACCTTTGTGTAAAAAAATACATTGGCCCGGATTCACGTAGATCGAGGTATATTTGTGCGGGCGTAACGCATCTCATATGCGCTACGCCGACATAACATTGAGAGGCAAAAACAGTATTCACAAAGCACTCGAACCCAGTGTTGCGCCAGTGTAACGTAAATTGTCTGGCGTAAGCCTGCCTAATTCAAAGTAGGAAGGAAGTGGGCGTGATCCATTTAAATGAAGCTTGACCCCGTGCAAATGATGGGCCGAACGAACGGCGCATGTGCGCGCATGCTCACAATCACGTCAAATTTACTCCCTAAGATACGACGGCTCAATGCCTATGATGTGAACGTAATCTACGCCCAGCCCCATTTACGTACGACTTACGGAAACAACGTAAAATACGACGGCTGGTCCATACCCTAACATGACTTACACCTGCTTTATGTGGAATAACTTTACGCCGGACGTACACCTTGCGTAAATGGCGTAGATTACAGCGACGGGCGCAAGTACGTTCGTGAATCGGCATATCTCGGTCATTTGCATATTCGACGCGTAAATCAATTTGAAGCGCCCCTTGCGGCCAGCGTAAATATGCGCCCAGGCTCCGACGGCGTAGGAAACTTACGTTGGTCGGATGAAGCCACAATTCAGGCATATCTAGCTTTAAGAATCAGGCGCATAGATACGACGGCGCATCAGTGCACTTACGCGGCGTATAGAAAGATACGTCGGCGTAAGTGCTTTAAGAATCCGGGCCATTGTTCTTAGTTTTTCATATAAGATTTTCCAAATAGATAATATTTCTTCATAAACTTAGGTCAAAATGATTATTTAGTCTATGTAAAAGTTATCGAGTCTACAAACTACGGTATATTTATTTGAAAATTGATTTTTCCAGCCTTTGGCTGAGGTGATGGCACTAGCTACAAGAAATGCCTCTGTGTAGATACTAGTAGAGGGGAATGTCTCTAATGGTTTATAAAGGTCCTGTCAGAAGGGCAGCGAGAACCAGATAGTCTCAGGAAAAAATAGATATTGGACAATCTTTGATATCTGTACATTGATAAGATTGAGTCCTTGCAATTAGACAAAGAATGTACAGTAGGTGTTTGTGATATTGTGCTTTTAGCACGACAGCGTCGCGCTGATACTCGGCGACATGGTGCCGAGATCTCGCCGACATCTTGCACTCACTGGAATAGTGACAGCACATCCCAGCAAGCGCGTCATAGAAGCGACGGGAGATCCGACTTGGATTCCCGCCAATTCTACACGTGTGCGGCGTTTGTTATGAATCCTGAGGGGGAAGTCCCCGCCGGATTTTAAATAAAAATCCGGCATGGGTCCCCCCTCAGGAGCATACCGGGCCCTTAGGTCTGTTATGGGTTGTAAGGAGAGCCCCCCTACGCAGAAAAAAACGGCGTATGGGGGTCCCCCTACGATCCATACCAGACCCGTATCCAAAGCACGCTACCCGGCCAGCCAGGAAGGGAGGGGGGACGAGCGAGCGCCCCCCCCCCCCCTCCTGAGCCGTACCAGGCTGCATGCCCTCAACATGGGGGGGTTGGGTGCTCTGGGGCAGGGGGGCGCACTGCGGCCCCCCCACCTCAGAGCACCCTGTCCCCATGTTGATGAGGACAGGGCCCCTTCCCGACAACCCTGGCCGTTGGTTGTCGGGGTATGCGGGCGGGAGGCTTATCGGAATCTGGGAGCCCCCTTTAATAAGGGGGCCCCCAGATACCGGCCCCCCACCCTAAGTGAATGAGTATGGGGTACATCGTACCCCTACCCATTCACCTGCAAGAAAAGTGGTAAAAACACAAATAAACCACACAGTGTATTAAAATATTTTATTAGTCTGCTCCGGAGGCCGCCCCCTGTCTTCTTTATTAGCTCTTTTACCAGGGGGGGCTTCTTCTTTGACGTCTTCGGGTGGGTGGGGGCCGCCGTCTGGTTCTCTTCCACCGCCGGGGGGGGTGGCTTTTAAAAAAGCCCCCACCCCCCCCGGCGGGTTTCCTCCGGCGTCTTCGGCGGGGCTCTTCTTCTTCCGCTATCCCGACGGGTCTTCTCCGCTATCCGGGGGGTCTCGCCGCTCTCCGCTGTTGACTCGTCGCACCCCGGTTCTTCGTCTCGCAGTCCGGTCCCTTCTTCCGTGCTGTACGTCTTCTTCCGTGCTGTGAGTTCTTTTTCCGCGCTGTGACGTCATGTTCTTCACTTCTCTTCTTCTCCCGATGTTGACTCGCCGGTCCTCCTCGCTGAAATGACGGATGCGCGCCTTGCATCGGACCTATATAGGCCTCACAGTCCCATCATGCTCTGTACCTACCCATGTGATACCTACCCACGTGGGAAGGTACAGAGCATGATGAACCAGACGGCGGCCCCCACCCACCCGAAGACGTCAAAGAAGAAGCCCCCCCTGGTAAAAGAGCTAATAAAGAAGACAGGGGGCGGCCTCCGGAGCAGACTAATAAAATATTTTAATACACTGTGTGGTTTATTTGTGTTTTTACCACTTTTCTTGCAGGTGAATGGGTAGGGGTACGATGTACCCCATACTCATTCACTTAGGGTGGGGGGCCGGTATCTGGGGGCCCCCTTATTAAAGGGGGCTCCCAGATTCCGATAAGCCTCCCGCCCGCATACCCCGACAACCAACGGCCAGGGTTGTCGGGAAGGGGCCCTGTCCTCATCAACATGGGGACAGGGTGCTCTGAGGTGGGGGGGCCGCAGTGCGCCCCCCTGCCCCAGAGCACCCAACCCCCCCATGTTGAGGGCATGCAGCCTGGTACGGCTCAGGAGGGGGGGGGGCGCTCGCTCGTCCCCACTCCCTTCCTGGCTGGCCGGGTAGCGTGCTTTGGATACGGGTCTGGTATGGATCGTAGGGGGACCCCCATACGCCGTTTTTTTCTGCGTAGGGGGGCTCTCCTTACAACCCATAACAGACCTAAGGGCCCGGTATGCTCCTGAGGGGGGACCCATGCCGGATTTTTATTTAAAATCCGGCGGGGAATTCCCCCTCAGGATTCATAACAAACGCCGCACACGTGTAGAATTGGCGGGAATCCAAGTCGGATCTCCCGTCGCTTCTATGACGGCTCTGTCTCCATCGCGGCAAGCCAGCTCGGCGCTGGCTCCCGCGATGGGGCTCGTAGGTGCTCAATCTCGCCGAGAAAGAGAGCGAGATTGACACAAAATCGGGTTCACCTACTGTAGGCACGTACACCAGATCTTCACCAGAGAATGCCCGCAAAGAATGATGGATTTTATTGGTGGGTGTAACAGCTTGGAATCCTCAGACACACCAGAGCCTGACACACCTGTGCAGGTGGCAGCTTAAGAGAAATAGAATTAGAGCAATGTACACAGTTGACAGACAATATCACAAAAAGAGACAGGCAAAAGTTCAGGCTGGGTAGTGAACAAGCACAGTCATATATAAGCTAAAGTTGGTAAAAGGAAAAAAGAAAAGCAAAAAATAACATAAATGGGCTGGGAAATAAATGTACAGTTAAATAGGGACTGTGATTTACAAACAGGGCAGGGACCTATTGTGCAGATGCTATATAAACCAGCAGGTGAGTTCTGGTGATGCTTTCACCTTCCAGTCCCGGAACAAAGAACACTGAAACAAGGAAGGCGATATCTACTGGTAATAGAACCACATATATCATATTTTCTTTACTGCTGATCTTTGACACTGATTAGGTCTTATTAAAAGGGGTGAGATGGCAGATAGAAAGGGCAGAAACCTGTGAATCAAACACTGGTTCAGACCAGTAATTTTCCCACTCTCCACTACACTACTCTCCACTACAACTATTTTTTTTATGATTTAATTTTTCTTTACATCATGTACAGATTTTTTCATTTTAAAATTTGTTATTTAAGCATTGTGCATTTACAAAGTCTGTTCCATAACAATACAGTCATGTAAAAGCATCACCAATACATTACAATTTCATAAGCATATAGGCTCACACACAAGCAGTGCTCTTCTGTTTTCAGTTTAGCAATGAAAAGTAGGGATGAGCCGAACACCCCCTGGTTCGGTTTGCAGCAGAACATGCGAACAGGCAAAAAAGTTGTTTAAACACGGGAAACCTGCGTTGCATCAGAGGGAGGTGGGGTCATCCGTACATGTCACTGGGTAACCCCAGCGATTCCCCTTGCGTCTCTGGCCCCGCCCTCAGCTATATAAGAGCTGTCAGGCTGGCGGTACGTCATTCGTCGGGTTCCTCCAGCAGAGGCGGGATTGTGTGTGTTGTATCCTCGCTGGAGATCATCGCTGGAGATCTAGAAAGGATTTCATCACTGGAGATCAAGAATTGGTTACATCGCTGGAATCTTTTTTTTTATTTTTAATTGTTTTATTTTTAATAAAGGACTTGTATCAAGCCGTCTCCTGTCGTTTTTAAAATGTTAACACTTTTTTTGTGAAATGGTAGGGGTACAATGTACCCCTTACCAATTCACATAGGGGGGGGTGGGATCTGGGGGTACCCTTTGTTAAAGGGGGCTTCCAGATTCCGATAAGCCCCCCCACCCGCAGATCCCCACAACCACCAGGCAAGGGGTGTGGGAATAAGGCCCTTGTCCCCATCAACATGGGGACATCCTCCCAGTGTTGAGGGCATGTGGCCTGGTACGGTTCAGAAGGGGGGATCTCTTGTCCACTCTCTTTTCCTGCGGCCTGCCAGGTTGCATCCTCGGATAAGGGTCTGGTATAGATTTTTGGAGGGAACACCGTGCCATTTTTTTTTATTTGGTGCAGGGTTCCCCTTAATATCCATACCAGACCTGAAATGTCTCCTGGGGCAGGACCCAGATCCCCAAACACTTTTTATGACAATAGCGTGCATATTAACCTTTAAAATTAGCACTTAAGATTTCCCCCCATAGACTTTTAAAGGGTGTTCCACTGCTTTTCAAATTTGCCACGAACACCCCAAATTGTTCACTGTTCGGCGAACGGGCGAATAGTCAATGTTTGAGTCAAACTCATGTTCAACCCAAACATGAAGCTCATCCCTAATGAAAAGCAACAAACAGAATGACATTTAAACAGAAATACACTGGGTAGCAGTACCCCACAGGTTGCATGGATGTGTTACAGATGGCTCATGTAAATAAAGAACTCAGTACTTTCAGACTGGAGGCTGAAACTAAGAACAATGTCATTTAGTTTCCCAATGTATAGATTTTTACATTATAATTGTCCTCATTCCCTCAGTTGGTGGAAACATAGAGAAATACCAGAACAAGGGATTTGAGGTCCTGGAGCTAAATAGGAACAATTAAACTACAGTGTCAAAAACGAGGTGGAGGTAAACCCAAGAAAATGGGGAGGGGGGCAGGGAGTATAGGGCAGGGGGAGTAAATTATTGAAACAAGTAATTCAAGAGGGTAGGAGGGGGCAGAGAAAGAAATTACTACATCCCATCTTTTTCAAGTTAAGTCATTGAATGTACTAATGAGAATCTTTGTACAAATGTTTGTACAAATATTCTTATGAAAGCAAAAAAAACTGAAATATCTGAAATAATAAAAAATGTAGGGGCTATAATTGGGTTTTATTGACAAGCAATCTGCCCCTATGCCCAGATTAGTAGAGCCAGCTATAGACAGGTGTGTTTACTACAGTAGTATTTTAGACTTTCACTGCTGACCGTGGCCACTTTTATGACAAAAAAAGTCAATGCTGAGTTCACACTGCTATTTGCCAGGAGGTGAGCAGTGTGCACAGCTCACTTTGCCTCTCAACTCCTGGCTGTGCCTGACCCTCTCCTCCCGAGTGCACCAATGCTCACCACCCCACTCTCTGGCACTACTCCCCACTGCAAGGACACACATTCTTGCACTGTATACTACTGCACTAACAGGGATACTTAAATTTAGCACACTCACTCCAGTACTACTCCACTGGATGCACTCGTGTGTATTTGCCAGCACTGCATCTGATGTGCACTCACCACTCCTGCCACTGCACCCACACACATTTTTATATTCACTGCTACTGCACCCCTGCACACTCTCAGGCCCCATACACACGACCGAGTTTCTCGGCAGAATTCAGCCAGAAACTCGGTCGGAGCTGAATTCTGCCGAGAAACCCGACCGTGTGTACACTTTCGGCCGAGGAAGCCGACGAGGACCTCGGCGAGGAAATAGAGAACATGTTCTCTATTTCCTCGTTGTTCAATGGGAAATTACGGCTCGCCGAGATCCTCGGCGGCTTCACAAGGAACTCGACGGGCAAAACGATGTGTTTTGCCCGTCGAGTTCCTCGGACGTGTGTACGGGGCCTTACACTCACTGCCACTACACTCATGCACACTCTTGAATTTACTGGCACACACATTTTCATATTCTGCCCATTCATCAAATGGCCACATGTTTGTCAGTTGAACAGGAAGAAGTGGACCATACAGAGCCATGATTGTTTTCAAAAAATGATTTGATGAGTAAAGCAAACACAAATTCATCTCAGACATAAAAAAATGGGAGGTTTATTTTACTAAACAGCCCATTAATGTTTATAGCAGTGTTTCTTTTAGATAGTTTACAGTTAAATTTACCAGTTTATATTTCATATATTATGTCTATCAGTATATAAATAATTTCAAACACATCTATTATTTACGAAACAAATATGCCTAATATAATTGTAGCTTTAACAAAACACGCTTTCAAATTAAAATATAAATTTGTGTTATCTGATTTTAGTTGTCAAGAATACAAAGATGTGTAGTCCTGCTAATTTGTTAACTTTGTGGCTTTTCATTTTAATTTATTTAGTTCAGTATTCATCATTTTTTGAAAAAAAAAAACATGTTTATTTTATTCATTACATTTATTATACATGGACATTTTTCGCAGCAGGAATAAAGTTGTTCAGGGTCATTTACTAAGTAAAGCACAAGTACATTGACACACTAGTGACCACCATTGGTAGGGTTTGCACTCCATTATAGCACAACATGAGACTGGAGTAAAGAGAATCAATAAAATGCTTCAGAGTATGAATTCATTATGCAACATTTGCTTTCTAAAAAAATATTATATGAACTATTCTGTTTGAAATTTGTTTTTGAAAATCTTTAATTTTACCATACATTTATGCTTATATGCTTTAAGCTTGAAATAGTTGGATTTAGTCTTAGATGGTGCCTTGTTACTGGAGCAGTGCTTTAAATTCTTATTTTTATGTTGTTTTTGGAATTTCTGATACACTGGTATTTGAGTTACCCTAAAAGTGTTCAGCATAAAATGTGTCTGGATAAGGAACAAAAGCATCATATCAATAGCTTTATATAACATTTGTAAAGAAAGCCATACACCTAAAATATCGGGATTGATCTACCAAACAAATGGCGAACTAATTTGTCAAAGCATTGCATAAAAATCCAGATGAATATGGGGATCAGATTTTGGTCAGCAGTAGGAATATTTTTTTATTGAAGAACATGAATATATTCAATGAATTATCAGTGGAATTCATCTGAAACAGCCCAGAATGCAGTTGCAACACACACACACACACACACACACACACACACACACACACACAAATACATCCCCACACATCATGGTCTTAGCTTGAAATGCAGTATATGAAACCTTGATATACCGTTTCCCTAGGCTAACTCTGTGAAATGCCTGTTGCCTAAGCAGTTTGGATAAACTACATGATGGTTAGTGTAAATTGTAGAAATTAAATGGCTGATATTGTTTTTGCTTTTCTTAAAGTGGTTGCAAAGTCTCAAGGTTTTTGACCTTAATGCATTCTATGCATTAAGGTGAAAAATCTTCTGTGCTGAAGCTCCCCCAGACCCCCCCTTTTTCTTACCTGATCCGATCCAGTGACATGCAGGGGCCACTGTCTCTCTCCTCATTAGACAGAATAATAGCAGCAGGGGCCATTGGCTCCCAACGCTGTCAATCAAATCCAGTTACATGGGAGTGGGGGGACAGGGACAAATCCGGCTTTCACAGCAGGACTTAGGAGGAAGCCCACATGGGTGCCCCCAGGGAAAAAAACTTTTTGTTGGGTCACCCAATGAGGAGGAGGGGCCTGGATCACTGGCAGGGCACCCCAGAAGAAGAGGATTGGGGCTGCTCTGTGCAAAACGATTGTACAGTGCAGGTAAATACAGGCATGCTTGTTATTTTTATTTGTACAAAACAAGGGTTTACAGCCCTTTTAATATAATTTAGTTTATTTAAGTGTTGTTTGTAATTGTGATTTTTTTCCCCTTTTGTTTATTTGATCGCTCATTTTTGTCAGTTTTCGGTTTCACAATTTTTTTTTATTTCTGTGAATTAAAAAAAAAATGCTTAATAGGGGGCATATTTTGGCACAAGATAAGGTTTAGGATAGTTTAAAGAGCTAATCTAATGCCTTATCTAGAGCACATCACACCCTTAAAAACACAATTAACTCCAATGTTACCTTCCCTATTGACTCAATACATTTTGACAAAATGGAAATAGTTTGCCCTTATTTCTTGACATTTGCAAAAAAAATTATGGAAATTAAAACTCTTCACTTCATTCATCTCAACTAACAACAGTAATAATACATAGACCAGCAATTGGCAATGACATGAAGTTGCAATAAGTTAAAAAAAGGTTTCTATGAAATGAGGCAGGGGTGCAGGAAACATGTTAAGGTCCAGTTCCATTCTGTTGTGCCTGGCAGTGGCTCTTCCTACTGAGTCAGCTAAAACTCTGTATGACTCCATCCTTGACCTCTTGATCAGTCTCAATTGTCAGTTTTCTTCTGAATTCTGAACTCCTTGCTCCACTATTACATTTTGTATTTAAGCTATGCATCTGCAATTTCTGTTTAAACAATTACTGTTCCTATGCAAGTATCTCCTTTCTTGTTGCTACTGCTACACTGTGTCCTTATTACCAATACTTCTGCACCAACCGTTCCTTGGCTGCTGATTTACCAACCACTTTTATCACTCCCAATTTTAAACTTGATACATATGGAGGGTGACTTCAGCTTGATCATCAACCTTTGTCCTGCTTTTTCCTTTGCTGCTACCACCTACTTGTGTAGTGAATCCAGTCAGTTAATAACCACGGTCTAGCCTGCTATTAAAGGGGTTGTAAAGGTTTGTTTTTTATCTTCTAAATAGGTTCTTTTAAGCTAGTGCATTGTTGGTTCACTTTCCTTTTCCTTCAATTTGCCTTCTAAATGTTTTTTTTCTTTGTTTTCTTTGTCTGAACTTCTCACTTCCTGTTCCTCCTCAGTAAGCTGTTTAGGAAGCTGTTCTGACTGACTTTCCACTGCTCGGATTATGGTGGAAAGCTTACTGAGGAGAAACAGGAAGTGAGAAATTCAGACAAAAACAAACAAACAAACATTTAGACGGGAAATCGAAGGCAAAGGTAAGTGAACCAGCAATGCACTAGCTTAAATGAACTTATTTAGAAAATAAAAAACAAACCTTTACAACCCCTTTAACCACTTAAGGACCCCCCACTGTATATATACGTCCTCTTTTTAAACATGGATATCTCAGTAACGGCAGCAGCTGCTGCCACAACTGAGATATCCATGTTTTCAGCGGGCGGCCGTGTAAACGATAACGGCGGTCTCCGCGGCGGATTCGCCGCGAGATTGCCGTTATCGGTGGCGGGAGAGGGCCCCCCCCCCTCCCGCCGCTTTTCCGCGCCCTCCGCCGCTTACCGGAGCCGTCGGTAGCGGCGGAGGAGATCCGATGCTGCCGCCTGGAGAGTGAGGACTTGAGTGAGGGCAAGATGGCCCCCACCCGTCCTCATAGCTCTGCTGGGCGGAAGTGACGTCAAAACGTCAGTCCCGCCCAGCCTCTTAAAGAGACAATTTTTTTTCTGTCATTTTTTTAAATGACAAATTTTCCTTTTTTTTTTGCATTTAAGCCTAAATATGAGATCTGAGGTCTTTTTGACCCCAGATCTCATATATAAGAGGACCTGTCATGCTTTTTTCTATTACAAGGGATGTTTACATTCCTTGTAATAGGAATAAAAGTGATCATTTTTTTTTTTTTTATATTTTAGTGTAAAAAATAATAAAATCAATAAAATTAAATAAGAAAACAAAAAAAAAATTTTTTTAAAGCGCCCCGTCCTGACGAGCTCGCGCGCAGAAGCGAACGCATACGCGAGTAGCGCCCGCATATGAAAACTGTGTTCAAATCACACAAGTGAGGTATCGCCGCGATCGTTAGAGCGAGAGCAATAATTATAGCCCTAGAGCTACTCTGTAGCTCAAAAAATGCAACTTATAGAATTTTTTAAACGTCGCCTATCTAGATTTTTAAGGGTAAAAGTTTGACGCCATGCCACGAGCGGGCGCAATTTTAAAGCGTGACATGTTGGGTATCATTTTACTCGGCGTAACATTATCTTTCAGAATATATAAAAAAATTGGGCCAAATTTATTGTTGTCTTATTTTTTAATTAAAAAAAGTGAATTTTTTCCAAAAAAAGTGCGCTTGTAAAACTGCTGCGCAAATACGGTGTGACAAAAAGTATTGCGATGACCGCCATTTTATTCTCTAGGGTGTTAGAAAAAAATATATATATAATGTTTGGGGGTTTTAAGTAATTTTCTAGCAGAAAAAAATGTTTTAGTCTTGCAAACACCAAATCTGAAAAACACCTGAGGTCTTTAAGTGGTTAAAGCTACTGGAAACCAGATTGTGAGAGATTAATCTGGCCACAACATGGCATGCATTGTAGCAGCTGCAATGGCCCATTTAGGTGCAAATTGAAGAGTTGCAAAAGTTTGGTGTTACTTACAAAGAAACATTTTTTGAACTACAAAATTTGGAGAAAGTTTAATTAGAGGCAAGCTATGATCTGCAGAGATAAGTATGAGATTTACATTCCCGAGATGGAGCCACTGTAGACTCCAATGCACTTGCAGTGGACTTTTCTCCGGACCATCAAAAAGAAAGTAAAGCCACCGTGCAAAAGGTTACAAAAAAAAAGGTTTTGAGTAGTTTTCTAATGACCTTGGAATTTATATACAATAATTTGTCAAAATGTATTAAAGACTTACTGAAAGGAGAAAGAAGAGACAAGGAATGTTTAAAAGTAAAGGAGACATACGTTTTCCCATTAGCCAGTTAGTTCAGAAGGGTCCTACATTTTTCTACAATGCTAAACCCAGATTCATGCAAAAAAGGATATGTATTCTATTCAACAGAAAGCGAGATGGCATTCTGAGAACTTATTTCTTTACTGCAGTGACTCTGGACATCAAGCGATTAATTGTCAAAACAAATTAAAGAGACAATTGCCATGAGCCATGTTAAAGTGTTTGATAAAAAAAACTCCATTAATCAGTCTGTCTCACTATTTATTCAAGAAAAATAAATGCATATACAGTATATTCTCTACCATCCCTTTTCATCATTCCTAACCCACTCATTCCTGAGAGCTGTAAAATTCCTTGTTCTTCTAAGTTGGACTCTGGAGCCCGGGAAAGCTAATGAACAAAATTTGCTTACAGCAATGATAAAGAAATGAGAAATACATCTGGAACTATTGATATGGAGACTGTTGATAGTTCACCTTTATCTTCAGGGCCATTTTCCAATGAGACTCTTCCTATTGAACTTCAAATATAGCCCAACCTTTAAGAGACTTTCAGCTGAATGAATCACCCAAGTTTCCTATCATTCTGGGCAACCATTTTTTCTACTCCAAATCCCTTCATCAGCTGTGGTACAGGGACTTTTACTTTTGATCATTGTAAAAAATATTGTAAATAATTTCTTCAGTTGACTTCTTCTCTGATCAAAGAATCACAAATGGACACTAATTTTATATTTCAAGATGAAATATACCTGCTCATTCTCTAATAAATTGCAGCCTTTCCAAAAAGAATAGATATCTATGGCATAAAACTGTAAAATGTTTCCCTTGTCAGTGTCTGAATTGAGACACAAATTTTTTTAAGTACACATGTAACATGCGAGTCCAGTTGCTCAGTATTGCAGCCTGTCCTTACAAGTCTGTAACATTTTTCCCATCTTCAATCTCCTTAAAAATACATGGATTGTTTATTACAAGATGCAATATGTTTGCTCTCACCCTCATACATTGTGGCCTATCGGATAAAGGCTTCAAAGGTGTGCTGCAAATATGCACAATTTTTTTCTTTTAAATTTTAAACAAGCGGATATATTTCCAAATGCAAAATGCCTACTTAATCCTTAAGAAATTGCATCCTTTCTAAAAGTGCCTAATAGCTATGTTTCAAAACTATAAAAATGATCTCTTTTTAGTCTCTAAATCAAGGCACAATTTTTTTATTTACAGATGCAATTTGCACTCTCAGCCACTCAAAAATTGCAGCTTGTTGATGCAAGCTAAATATCTGTGGTGAAAATCTGTTATGCCCCTTACACACAATCAGAAATTCCGACAGCAAAAGTCCGATGTGAGCTTTTGAATGGAAATTCCAACCGTGTGTATGCTCCACCAGACTTTTGCTTTCTAATTTTCGCCAACAAAAGATTAAGAGCTGGTTCTCAAATTTTCAGACGGAAAAATTCCTATCGGAAAATCCAATTGTCTGTAGCAATTCTGACGCGCAAAATTCCTACGCATGCTCAGAAACAATTTGACGCATGCTCGGAATTTTCGTCGTAGTGTTGTATGCCACCGCGTTCTTCACAGACGAAAGTTTTGAGAACTCTTGTGTGACCACGTGTATGCAAGCAAAGCTTGAGCGGAATTCCGTTGGAAAAACCATCCAAGGTTTTTCCGACAGAAAATCCGATTGTGTGTACGGGGCATTAGACGTTTCAATCCTGGGTCTTCTAATAAATTTGTTAGTTTTTTGTTTCCAATATACTTGCTCTTTTCCTCAGAGGATTCAAATGTGTGCTACAGAGTATATATGAATAGATACTATGTTTTTATTTCCAGATGTAATATAACCACTCAATTGCTCACAAATTGCAGCCTGTCCATACTGGTCTAATATCTGTGATGCAAATCTGTACAATTTTTCCATTTTCAGTCTCCAAAACAAAATACTATTTTTTTTTTTTACTCCAGATGCAATATGCATGCTAACGGAAAAAATTGTCAGATAGCGCAAGATTTGGCAGAGTACAGACAACAATGGCCCACGAATAACAAGGATGGTTCTTGATAAGGAAATAGTATAAGTAATAAATAATTGATAAATGGTAATAGTCCTTATTCCAGAGAAAAATTCCTCAATAAAGTTCATAAATAAAGTCCAAAAAGCTCTATAGCGGCAGCAATCCCAAAAGCAGAAGCATGCTCTGAAAATGTACACAAAGAGAAAACAAGGTTGTGCCAATCTAAGTGCAGTATGAAAAGGGATTTTTAGTAAAATTGGAGAGAACACACAGCCAAATGGCTACTCACAATTGATATGATATTATAGGCATTTCTAGTGACTAAGGTCCGTGGTCACTGGTGTCAGATGAGTCCTGGTCCCCAACGAGGTCTGCAAAAAACGGGGGAGCTGTGGATGGAACGGTATGGTGCCTGAGCAACCATAGGGAGGAACAGAAAACCGTGCAGGAAGTCGTACAAGACGGCGTGCGTCTCAGGGTGGACCGCAAACAGGGTCATTGCAACGGAAGTGATGTGGCGTAAGGGAACGGACCAATCAGATGACGCGTTTCACAGCCTCCGCTGTTTAATCAGATCCATCATCAGATGATGCGACGACCCTGTTTGCCGTCCACTCTGAGACGCACACCGTCTTGTACGGCTTCCTGCACGGTTTGCTGTTCCTCCCTATGGTTGCTCAGGCACCATACTGTTCCATCCACAGCTCCCCCGTTTTTTGCAGACCTCGTTGAGGGCCAGGACTTATCTGACACCAGTGACCATGGACCCTAGTCACTTGAAATGCCTGTGATCTCATATCAACTGTGAGTAGCCATTTGGCTGTGTGTTCTCTCCAATTTTATTAAAAATCCCTTTCCATACTGCACTTAGATTGGCGCATCCTTGTTTTCTCTTTTAATATGCATGCTCACCCACTCAGAAATTTTAGCCTGGCCTAATATCCGTGATGCAAAACTATAAAATGTTTGCCTCATCAATCCCTGAATCAAGACACCAAGGCTACAATCAGATGGCTGCTAGCAAGAAACTGCAGGTGGGAATTCAAGCTGCATGCCCACAGTGGGGTTGATTTACTAAAGGCACATAGACTGTGCACTTTGCAAGTGCAGTTGCACTCATTTTCCCCAGTGCTTAGTGAATGTGGTGAAGCTTAACTTTGCAAAGAATACCCAAACAAGTGCAAAGAATATATAAAAAAACAGCAGTTTTGCTTTTACATTATTGGATCATGGAAATCAGTGGAACTGTATTACATTCACTAAGCTCTGAGAAAAATTAGTGAAACTGCACTGTCAAAGCACACAGTCTATTTACCTAGTAATACAACCTCAAAATGTGTGAACAGCAGTGGCTATCAGTAGTAGCTGTCACATTTTTACTTTGTACAAATCAATAGCCAGGACTACCACTGTTCACATGTAACATGCAAAGAGTGCCTCCAACTGACCCTGGATGCTGGTCGCAGCTAATCAATTTGTTTGCACCATAGCAGCTGTATCGAGAGGCAACGTTTGGCCACTTTTGAATGCAGAAAACGATCTACCCCTGGTCGTTGATGTGAATGCATGTCTAATTTTAATTATGTAATATTCCCAATCAGAAATTGCAGCCTGTCAATGCAGGCCTAATATTTGTGATGCAAATCAGTAAAAAAAATGATTCAGTCTTCTAATAAATGCAGTTATTTTTTTATTTCCAGATGTCCCCCCTCTCCCTCAAAAACTGTGGCCAATCCAACAAAAGCTTCAAAGGTATACTACAAATCTGTGTTTTTTTTTCTTTTACATTTTAAACAAATAGACATTTTATATTTCCAGATGCAATATGCCTGCTCGTTCCCTAAGAATGTGTGGCCTTTCAAAAAGGTTTAATAGCTGTGGTGCTAAACTCTAAAATATTTACCTATTTAGTCTCTGAATCAAGACTAATGCCTTGTACACATGACCGGTTTTCACGACGAGAAAACTGACATTTTTTATATTGGTCATAAAAACTGGTCATGTTTATGCTCCCTAGCAGTTTTCTCAAAAAATTGAAATCAGCCCGCTTTTTTCTCGTCGTGTTTGCCGTCAGTCTTTTTCTCGTTGTGAAAAACGGTCGTGTGTATGCTTTTCCGAGGCTCAGAATCAAGTATGAGACGGGAGCGCTCGTTCTTGTAAAACTAGCGTTCAAAATGGAGATAGCACATTCGTCACGCTGTAAATTATTGCCTCGTTCAATACAGCACATTTTTTTCTCCTTTATAATGCTACAATAATCAACTTCTTTTGCTGCTGATATTCACGCACTGAAGAACAAATATGAACCCACAAGCACAAACTGAACACCAGAAAACGATCTTTAAAGCACGAAGACTGAAAATCGCGAATCATTTATTACCAAAATTTTACTAACACGAGGATCAGCAAAAGCACCCCAAAGGGTGGTGCCATTTGAAAGGAACTTCCCCTTTATAGTCCCGTTGTACGTGTTGTACGTCCCCACGCTTTGGTTGGATGTTTTTTGCATGAACATGTGTATGCAAGTCAGGCTGAAGAGGAATCACGTCGGAAAAAACAACGTTTTTTTGAACGTCAGGAAAAACAATAGTGTGTACGCAGAATACGTTTTTATTTCCAGAGTTAGTATTTGTGCTTAATCACTCAAACATTGCAGCCTCCCAATGCATGCTTAATATCTGTGCTGCACATTTGTAACTTCTTTTTATCTTCAATCTCCTAAAAAATGCATACATTTTTTATTGTCAGGTGAAATGTGCTTTTTCTCTTGCTGTATACCTATCCAAAAAAAGGCTTAAAAAGTGTTCTGTAAATATATGCACCTTTTTTTGTCATCAGTCTTAAGAAATAGACCTTTTATTTTTTACATGAAATCTGCCTTTTCTCTCTAACTAAGGACAGAGGGATACTGGTGACAGTATTAACCAAAAATGACCAGTGCCCATATTTTCACAGTGATGTCATTGCTTTCACTGCCCCAGTGACTTCAGTGGCTCCTAGGCAGACTGCAGGTGCAAGTACCTAAGGCTTCTTGTGACAGCAGGAAACATATATAGAAACAGTATAAAAGCTGTTTTTATGTATGATGTTTGGCTTCTGCCAAACAGGGGCCAGACAGACAAAGTTCAGGCGTTCACCCAAACACACAAACAGCCAAAGCTGGGTTCATGATTAAACCCGCTCATCTCTTGTTTCTCATATAAAAATAAGAGGGGGTGAGGGATGCAATACAACTAGTGGAACATTCTTTACCTTAATGCAGGGGATGCATTAAGGTTTATCATATCCTGCCTTTAGAACCACTTTAATTTCAAGATCTGGATGTTATCGGTAATTGGTAATGTTCACTGGATCTGCATCAAAATTAACCTAGGTACTTTACGCTCATTCCTACCTTTTAATAACTGTTTTTTTTTCATTTGATTTGTCATACACTGTAGCACGGGTCAACTATGTGTACCCTTCCTGTACTTTGTTTTGTACTAAAAATGGTAAATAAACATTTACTATTACAAAAAGAACTTCCTGGCAGTATGAAGATTCACCCTGTTTTTTGTGTCTCATTCTTGCCCCTTTTAGCAAAAATCCTTTTTCTGGGATAATATTTTCACCCCATCCACTTGTTGATGTACAAGGCAAAGAAGAATTTACAGTTAAGAAAGTTCTTGATTCCAGGATTTATAAGAACAAATTACAGTATTGGGTTTATTGGAAATATTGTATCAGAAGAAATTTTTGGGGAACATGAAGAATATGTTCATGTCCCAAGGTCTCTATTGTGCCTGGAAGTGGAACTTCCTACTCATCAACCTGAAGCTCTGAATAGTACCTTGACTGGTCTCTTGATCAGGCTTCACTGATACCCAGTTTTCTTCTGAATTCTGAATCTCTAGCTCCTCTTATGAACTTCCTATTTAAACCATGCACCTAAACTTCCTGTTTGCCATATTATCGTGATTATGCCAGTTATTTGCTCTGTGTTGCCACAGCTAAAATGCATCCTTGAAATCTTTAGCTACTGAATTTGGCTTGAACACCTATGCTGCTGCTACTGCTTACACCAGACTGAGCCTTATCCCACCCCGTGACAATCTGACTGTATGAACAGAATTATTGCAGTGTGACAAAGATGTGAGAATCACATGGCTTGATGAGCAGAATTACAAATCACTTATATGTATGCCAATTGTGTATGCAGTTGTTTGCCAGAAGGTTTGCTTAAAGCAGTACCTGGAATGATTCTCTGTTGGAAGCATCTTGTTCAGTTAATGGATGTTTGAAATTAAACCTGCAAATCACTTATTGATTTTCCCGTATAACTATGGATAAGGAAAATTGTGCCCAATTAGATACTACTGAGCCTTAAAAAAGGAGGAGAGTTTAAAATGAGAATGTCTTGGGTTTAAAAACTGGGTTTAAAAAAGTGTTTAAATTGTATGCACATGCATTACTCAAATTTACACTCCAACCTCCCTCACCATCTCTAGAGCATGTCCCAGCAGTATTGTTTTTGTTCTATAGTCAGAAGCAGCTTTTATTTTCCCTGTGACATCATAATCATGATTGTAAAATGTTGGAGTAGTAGCTGCTGGGTGGACAACTGCTTTTGACATAAGTCTGCCCCCAGAACTACATCTCCCAAAATGCATTTTCTTACATAGTGTGCAGGCAGATTTTTGGGAGTCAAGGCAGCAGAATTTATTGTAAGCACAGGGAATGGGACAGAGAGGAGTCAGGAATAGATGGAGTTCTGTAGTTCAGAAGCTAAGGCTAAAAATACTGCTTGGATTTCAGCTAAGCAAAGGCAATGTGTTGTCAGCTCAAGCAGGAAGTTGGGAGCACAGCTGATTTCTGACATATCAACAGCTAATTTGTATTGCAGAGAATACTTTTTTTTTTTTCTGACATACAGTTTAAATTATCCAAATGTAATAATATTGATTGTTTTGTTAGCCATCACTGATTACATAAAAATGCAGTTAAATATATATATATATATATATATATATATATATATATATATATATATATATATATATATATATATATATATATATAAATGTGCACTTGTATAATTAACACTTCTCTGCATACATTCCCCAGTAAAATGCACAATGCACTCACAGAATTTCTCAACACATTATAAAATGTTTCACTTACTACATTTATGGAGTGGAATTATGATGCCTCCTATTGGTTGTAAAATACAGCAATACCACTTTAATATTTTGAGTTTAATTAAACCTTATGAATTAAATTAGGATGCATATGTAACTAAGAACCATTCATCCAAGTATTTACCTTGGATATAAATTGCATAATATTGCAGAATTAAAAAAACATGGGAAAGTCTATCACAAAATCCTATTAAAGGGTATTTCAGTCCAAAGAGCAGAATATAAATTCTATAGCCAAAGCTATCAA
>NC_053493.1:339521942-339576942 GCF_905171775.1 Rana temporaria | reverse complement strand
ATTTGCGATTTGATTTCAGTACTATATATAGACAAATTAATCATCAAATTCAATACAAATTAAATAGAAGAGGGAAAAAAGTTCATTAAGTGAAACCCTATGTTAATAATTGGACATTTGATTTTGATCTAGCTGGTCAAGCATGGAAAAAAGTGCCAGGGCTGTCCACCCATGAACAAAACTTTCTGAATGGATGATCAGTTCGAGTGAGATACAAAATGAGGAGACATAATATAATAAACAAACAAGAAATATAAACAATTGTTCACCAAAAAAGAAGAAAAGGAAGAAAATGAAAATAAAGAGGGGCATGTATACTAATCTATACCTATAAAAAAGGTTTAAAACTAAATGCATCATTCAGCCCTGGGTACTTTAAAGCGGATAGTTGATGTATCCATTTTTCCTCCTTTTGAAGGAGTAATTTATCATAATCACCACCTCTGTCTCCCGGAGGAATATGTTCCAGCGCTGAAAATGCATTTTTAAACTGTCAAAATGGTGAAAAATGCCAATATGGCAACTGATTGGAGTCTCCATTTTCTTTTTGGAGATTAGAGAGACATGATCGAGAATGCGATGAAAAAAAGGAATTTTCGTCTTTCCAACATAGAAAGCCGTGCATTCGCATTGCATGATATAGACTATGCCAATGGATTTGCAAGTGACTGAAAAATCCGGTCTGTGGGTACGTCCAATTGGAAGCACAATAGTAGATGCAGAATGGACGTATCTACAGAATGAACATTTATGGCAGGGTTTGGTCCCCTTAAACCACAGAAAGGGCTCTTGCGTGAACAATGGTGACTGTGGACCAACTTGTCACGAAGAGAGCGTGACCTTTTGAATGTGATCTCAGGATAAGTATTGATATGTTTTGATACAGTTTCGTCACTCATCAAAAGATACCAGTATTTTTGCAAAACATCTCGTATCTGTCGATGATGACCAGAGAAACGTGTGATGAGTCGTACACCAGGATTGGATTTGGCAGGTTTAGAATCATGAAGGAGCGACCTTCTGTTCTGATGTTTAGCCCGCATATACGCCTGTTTCAAACATTTGTTGCTGTAACCGCGTTCACGAAAACGTAATTGTTTAGCCTCTTGTTCAAAATCTGTGTCCCGACTGCAATTGCGTCAAAGTCTCAGATATTGCCCATAGGGCACACTGGAAACCAGAGACTTGGGGTGCGAACTCGAAGCATGCAGCAGGGAATTACCTGCTGATGGCTTACGAAATAGAGTGGTGCCAATTGTACCGTCCTCATGGACCAGGATTTCAATGTCCAAGAAGGTAAGTCTTTCCTGGTTTGTCTCAAAGGTGAATTTAAGATTGTATTGATTCACCCTTAAGCCATCCAAGAAGGTCACCAAATCCTTACTGGATCCAGTCCAGATGAAAAAAATGTCATCTATGAATCTGCGCCAAAGTGGTATCTGCTCAAAAAATACCTGCATGTTATCTTGGTGAAAAAGATCACGCTCCCACCCCCCCCCCCCAGGTACAGGTTTGCGTAGGGGGGGGCACACTTGGTCCCCATAGCCACGCCCTGTACCTGTAGGAAGTGGGAGCCACCAAACAAAAAGATATTATTGGATAGGATGAAATCAAGCAAATCCAAGATGAATTTATTGTAAGGAGGAGAGACCTCACTGCTTTCTGAAATGAAGCCCTCCACAACTTGAACCCCCAAGCTATGGGGGATAGAGTTGTAGAGGGCCTCTACATCCAGGGCGACCAACCAGGAACCAACAGGGAAACTGATCCTGTCCATGTCCTTAGAAGGTCACTGGTGTCCTGTAAATAAGACACCAGGCCTTCAACGTGGGGTCTGAGGTACTCATCAACCAATTGGCTCGCCTTCTCCGTAAGGGATCCGTTTCCCGATACTATCGGTCGTCCCAGAGGTTTTAAAGCGTTTTTGTGAATCTTGGGAAGTGCGTAGAGGGTAGGCGTACGTGAAAAAATGACATTAAGAAATTCCCAAGTGGATTTAGTGATTAAATAGTCATGATAGGCAGAGCCAATTAGGTGTTGGTAACGACTAACGGTAAGTTTTAGATGACTCTCAGATACCTTCCGGTACCATTCTTTATTGTTTAACAATGCAAAAACCATAGATTCATATTGTTGCGTGTCCATAATTACCAAATTTCCCCCCTTATCCGAGGGTTTGATCACTATACTCTTGTTCTCTTGTAACCATGTTAAAGCTCGTTTTTGAGCCTCAGTAAGATTTGACTGAGATGGATTTGACCATCTGGTTTGGCAAATCTGCTTAGTTACCTGACTAGTAAAGGCCCAAACACTAGGATTTCCCTGCAAAGTCGGAAACATCCTAGACCTAGGCTTATACTCTTTGGAACGTGATGTTATGGTAAGAGAAGGGACCACAGATGGACCCAATCTGGGTGGGTAGCCCGCATCTCCATGCTGCTCTCTTTGACTTCGACAGCTGCTACGTCAAGTGTATGTCCCTTCAGTTGTAAAGGGAGAGGAAAGCATATATGTGTTAATACTGGCCTGAGTTAAAGTCAGGCAGTAGCTGGACAGCTTTCCAAGATGTGACCATGGAACAGTGGTCTCCAAACTGCGGTCCACTATTCCACTGATACCAACAATGGGGTAAAGATCCTCCAGTGAAGGGGCACAATTCCTCCCCTATGACACCAACGATGGGGCACTATTCCTCTCAATGATACCAACAATTACTCCCACCAAAGATGGGGCATTGTTTTTTCCCACTGACGTCCGAACCTTTCTTACTCTCAATGACCAGAGTCTGGCCCCCGTTTAGAAAGTTTGGAGACCCCTGGAAGATTGCTCATCTGCTGCAATGTATATCCTGCTTAACCACTTCCTTACCGCCTCATTGGAAAATGACGGCGGCAGGAACCCCTTTACGATCCAGGTGGACGTCATATGACGTCCACCCCTTCTCGCCGCTACTGCGGGCTCCTGGCAGCTCGCAGAGCGGAGATCGGTGACGCGGCGAATGCCTCGGAGACAGCCCGTCACCGATCACTGCATTAGAAAAAAAAAAAAAAAGATTTTACTCACGTGACCGGCTGTTTCCAATCACAGCCGGTCACTTCCCTATGGAGGAGGCGCGCGTGTCCCCGAGCGCGTGCTTCTCGGCGATCGGGCGCGCACACTGCGGCAATCGGGCACGAGGCTCGTCCCCTGGACATAGCCTAGTCCCGATCTGGGTAAAGAGCCAATGAAATTTGGCTCTTTACCACGTGACCGGCTGTGTCCAATCACAGCCGGTCACAATTGTAAACAAACAAAGCTGTAACCGCTGTCTCTGGGCTCTCCTCCTCACACACCGATCCTGTGTGAGAAGGAGAATTCAGAAACAGTGAGTTTACAGTCTCTACAGTGTCATTATAGTGTCCAGATTGCCCCCCCGAATAAAGAGTACCTGTCACCCCCCCACCAAAAGTACCCAAGTACCTGTCACCCACCATCAAGAGTACCTGTCCCCCCCCCCCCCCCATCAAGAGTACCTGTCACCCCCCCATCAAGAGTACCTGTCACCCCCCCCCCCATCAAGAGTACCTGTCACCCCCCCATCAAAAGTACCTGAGTACCTGTCAACCCCCATCAAGAGTACCTGAGTACCCGTCACCCCCCATCAAGAGTACCTGAGTACCCGTCGCCCTCATCAGGAGTACCTCAGTACCTGTCGCCCCCATCAGGAGTACTTTTCGCTTCCATCAGGAGTACCTGAGTACCCGTCGCCTCCATCAGGAGTACCCGAGTACCCGTCGCCCCCATCAAGAGTACCTGTCACCTCCATCAGGAGTACCTGAGTACCCGTCACCCCCATCAAGGGTAATTGTCACCTACATCAGGAGTACCAGAGTACCTGTCGCCCCCATAAAAAAGGAGTACCCGTCACCCCCCATCAAGAGTACCTGAGTACCCGTCGCCCTCATCAGGAGTACCTCAGTACCTGTCGCCCCCATCAGGAGTACTTTTCGCCTCCATCAGGAGTACCTGAGTACCCGTCGCCTCCATCAGGAGTACCCGAGTACCCGTCGCCCCCATCAAGAGTACCTGTCACCTCCATCAGGAGTACCTGAGTACCCGTCACCCCCATCAAGGGTAATTGTCACCTCCATCAGGAGTACCAGAGTACCTGTCACCCCCATAAAAAAGGAGTACCCGTCACCCCCATCAAGAGCACCTGTCACCCCCATCAGGAGCACCTGTCACCCCCATCAGAAGTACCTGTCACCCCCATCAGAAGTACCCGAGTACCTGTCACCCCCATCAGGAGTACCTGTCACCTCCATCAGGAGTACCTGTCACCTCCATCAGGAGTACCTGTCACCTCCATCAGGAGTACCTGTCCCGTGAGCTCCATCAGGAGTACCTGTCACCTCCATCAGGAGTACCTGTCACCTCCATCAGGAGTACCTGTCCCGTGAGCCCAGCAGCCAATTTCTAGCTGACGTACAGCCAATTAGTCCCTATCGTGCAGCCCTGTCATACAGCCACCATGCCCAGAAAATTATACACCACAGAAGAGGCATTCAAAATTATAACCCAGAGCGATGAGAGCAGCGGGGAGCTCTCACCGCCCCATAACAGTGCTGAGTCCACTTTCAATTCAGGTTCGGAATACGAGCCCCCTGAAAGCAGTACATCCGAATCGGAGGAGGAAGTAGTCCGTCCAAAAAGACCACGGTCTGAACCCCAGGCAGCTACCAGCAGCGCCGGACATCCCAGTGGCCAAGCAGCAAATGCTAACGGCGCTAGACAACAGGAGGAAAGGCCCAGTACAAGCTCTGGAATTCCACACCGAGGAAGAAGGGCCCAAACCCATCTACCGGATGGCTTGGCCAACCCGTTGTGGCTGCCTTCTAGTACAGGGTCAGCCACAATCCCCCCTTTCACAGCACAGCCAGGTGTGCAGGCCAACACCGAAGGTTTCTCTGAAATCGATTTTTTTAATTTATTTTTCCCTAATGAGTTCCTTCAAACCATCATAGACCAAACAAATCTTTTTGCCAGTCAGTACATACAAAACAACCCCAACTCATACTATGCCCGCCCGTTTGAATGGAGACCCCTAACAATGGAGGAAATGAGAATGTTTTTAGGCCTTACGCTGAATATGGGGCTTTCAAAAAAAAAATGAACTTCATTCGTATTGGTCTAAAAAGCCCATCCTCCATATGCCAATTTTTTCAGCTACGATGTCCAGGTCCCGCTATGACAAGATCATACGGTTCCTGCATTTCTGCGACAACTCGCAGTGCCCCCCCCGAAATCATACGGACTTTGATAGATTATATAAAATTCGCCCCCTAATAGATTTTTTCAATGAGAAGTTTGCTAAACTTTACATCCCGGAACAGAACATCTCTGTGGATGAATCCCTGGTCCATTTCACTGGCCGGCTGGGAATAAAACAGTATATTCCCAGTAAGAGAGCGAGGTACGGCTTGAAGCTAAACAAGCTCTGCGAAAGCTCCTCCGGCTATGTGAATGCCTTTCGTGTGTACGAAGGCAAAGACTCCCAAATCCAGCCCCCTGAGTGTCCATCGTATATGGGAATAAGCGGGAAAATTGTATGGGAGTTGGCATTCCCACTCTTCCAAAAGGGGTATCACATATACGTGGACAATTACTACACTAGCCTGCCCCTTTTTCGCCACCTATTCCTGAATAAAACTTTGGCCTGTGGTACTTCACGTAAAAACAGGAAAGGCTTCCCACAGAGTTTAGTCACCACATGCCTACAAAAAGGGGAATCGGTAAGCCTGAGGAACGAAGAAGTTTTGGCCTTGAAGTGGAGGGATAAGAAAGACGTTTACATGATGTCGACTATCCACAATGACACCTCAGTGGAAATTCACAGGAGACGCCGTACCGTTCGAAAGCCTTGCTGTATTAATGAATATAATAAGTTCATGGGGGGGGGTGGATCTAAACGATCAAATGCTGCAGCCCTATCTCTCAATGCGAAAGTCAATATTTTGGTATAAAAAAGTTGCAATATACTTCTTCCATATGGCCCTTTATAATTCATTTGTCACTTATCAAAAATCAACGGAAAGACCCATCCCCTTTATCAGATTTATCGAAAATGTTGTCACTGCCCTGATCTATCAGCAAGGCTCTGCCCCACAAAGAATTCGCTCCGATTCTGTCAGCAGACTGCACGAGCGCCATTATCCTGACCATATTCCACCATCAGCAACCGGAAGAAGACGCCAAAAAAGATGTCGGGTGTGCAGCAAACGTGGAATTAGAAAAGACACCAGTTGCTATTGCCCCGACTGTCCCTCCCAACCTGGCCTATGTATGGCACCATGCTTCAAGCGATATCACTCTTTCGAAAATTATTGACCAAAATTCCTAATAGACTGCCACTAGCCCCTCTTTCAATTTCTGTGCTGATTTCCCTGCTGCCTCAACCAACCAACCTAGTGCCTCAACTCAACTGACCCTGGCCTGTTTATCGACTATGCCTCTGCCTGCCGTCTGCATTGTTTATCCGCCATGTTTCTGCCTTTCACGTGAACTGACCCTGGACTGCTTCTCGACTATGCCTCTGCCTGCCGTCTGCATTGTTTATCCGCCATGTTTCTGCCTTTCACATTGAACTGACCCTGGACTGTATCGACTATGCCTCTGCCTACCGCCTATTTCTGCCTTTTACCTGCACTGACCTCGGCTTGTTGACCATGTTTTTGCCTGCCCCTTGGACTGATCTTGCACCCTGCCACACAGGGGTCTCACATATGTGAGGGGCCCCAGAATAGTGTTCGGAGTTCAGAAAACCAGTTTTTGGTTTTCTGTGTTCCCATAACAGGGTCTGGTTGCCCGGAGGCTTCAAAGCGATTTGGGTGGGAGAAGCCTCTACCCCTGTCCCCATTCTTTCCTGACCGAGGCCCTAAACTTGATGGTCCTGCCTGCTGCCTGGACCAATATTTTGGCTGCACTGACCATATCTCTGCCTGCTGCATGTACTATGGACAGTATTCCTGCCTGCTGCATTGACGATCCTTTCGCTGCTGCTGACCACATCTGCCTGCTACCCGGACCGATGCTCTACTCTGTGGACCACTGCACTACTAAGACAGCAGGTAATCTTTTTTTTACTCTTTACTCAGAAGAATGTATTTTGGTTTATAATTGGTATGTACAGTACATGCTATGGGTTAGAAATATGAAGGACCTTCAACAATGTCTTAGGTTGGCAGGAATTTGTGTGTGTAATTTATGCTCCTAGAACGCCTGGAGGTGCTACTTGGATGTTGGACTTCTGTATGTGGCCAGGCTGTGTAAAAGTCCCACACATGTGGTATCGTCATACTCAGGAGGAGCAGCAGAATGTATTTTGGGGTGTCATTTTTTCTATGTACATGCTATGTGTTAGAAATATCTTATAAATGGACAACTTTGTGTAAAAAAAATGTGTTTTCATTTTTTTCCCACATTTTCCAAAAACTTCTGGAAAAAAATGAACTCTTCAAAAGACTAATTATGCCTCATAGATTATACGTTGGGGTGTTAGCTTTCCAAAATGGGGTCATTTTGTGGGCGTTTCCATTGTCCTGGTGCTCCAGGGCCTTCAAAAGTGTAACAGGTAGTTGAGAGATTAGAGGTGTAATTTATGCTCCTAGAACGCCTGATGGTGCTACTTCAATGTTCGGCCTCTGTATGTGGCTACGCTGTGTAAAAGTCCCACACATGTGGTATCGCCATACTCAGGAGGAGCAGCAGAATGTATTTTGGGGTGTCATTTTTGCTATGTACATGCTATGTGTTAGAAATATCTTATAAATGGACAACTTTGTGTAAAAAAAATGTGTTTTAATTTTTTTTCCACATTTTCCAAAAACTTCTGGAAAAAAATGAACCGTTCAAAAGACTAATTATGCCTCATAGATTATACGTTGGGGTGTTAGCTTTCCAAAATGGGGTCATTTTGTGGGCGTTTCCATTGTCCTGGTGCTCCAGGGCCTTCAAAAGTGTAACAGGTAGTTGAGAGATTAGAGGTGTAATTTATGCTCCTAGAACGCCTGAAGGTGCTACTTCAATGTTCGGCCTCTGTATGTGGCTACGCTGTGTAAAAGTCCCACACATGTGGTATCGCCATACTCAGGAGGAGCAGCAGAATGTAATTTGGGGTGTCATTGTAAGTATGCATGTGCTGTGTGAGAGAACTAACTTGTTATTATGACAATTTTGTGTAAAAAAAAAAAAAAAAAAAAAAAATCTTAATTTTCCCAAGAATTGTGGGAAAAAATTATAACTTCAAAAAATTCACCATGCCTCTTACTAAATACCTTGGAATGTCTACTTTCCAAAAAGGGGTAATTTGGGGGGTATTTGTA
Source organism: Rana temporaria (assembly GCF_905171775.1). NCBI lineage: Eukaryota > Metazoa > Chordata > Amphibia > Anura > Ranidae > Rana > Rana temporaria. The sequence continues at coordinate 339,568,582 of NC_053493.1, read as the reverse complement.
CTTTCTTGGCTTGTTAGGGTCTCAAGAAATGATAGGATGTCAGTACATCAGCTGTGATCAGATGTGATAATTTTTCAATGATTTGCACCATAGCTTGTAGACTCTATAACTTTCACAGAGACCAAATAATATCCACTAATTTGGGTTATTTTTACCAAAGATATGTAGCAGTATACATTTTGGCCCAAATTTCTGAAGAAAAATGATTTCTTTGCAAAAATTTAAGATTGAAACTAAAAAAAAGTGTTTTTTTTTCAAAATTTTCTCTCTTTTTTTGCTTATATTGAAAAAAATAAAAAACCCAACGGCGATTAAATACCACCAAAAGAAAGCTCTGTTTGTGAGAACAAAATGATAAAAAATTTGTTTGGATACAATGTAGCATGACTGAGTAATTGTCATTCAAAGTGTGAGAGCACTGAAAGCTGAAAATTGGTCTGGGCAGGAAGGGTATATTAATGCCCTGTATGGAAGTGGTTAAACTGGAAACATGCATTGCTACCACACCCTGTTAGGAACCTAAATTCATACAAGCACGGCTCACCAGAATTTCCAGTCATATATAGAAACAGTCCTTTATTTAAAGAAGCATTTAAAATCAAAAGTGCCGCACATGGTAACACCATTCCATCCAAAACAGTCCTTTATCAAACTGGAACAGATGATCTGGTGTGCTGGATTTACCCAACTCCAAAAGGTTCTTACATTCAGAAGGAAGGCAGCCTTTGTGGACCATATATTTCTCTGACAAGTTTACTTTGCTTTCAAAACTATAGAGGTTACAGGGACCCATAAAAGCTACAAAAAACCTTCTATAACAACCTGCTGTTGCCAGGATTCAATAAATGTTTGACTCCCTTCAAATAAAATACATTGTCTTGCACATACAGCATTAGAGAACTAGCACCTGGAGATCATCAGATTTAAGAGTTGCATTGTGCAAACATGCAAAAAACGTTTGCACTTTAATATAAAGTACCGTATTTTTCACACCATAAGACGCATCTAGGTTTTTGAGGAGGAAACCAAGCAAAAAAAATATTCTGACCCATACAGAAGCCTGGCAAACAAAATGTACATTAACCAGTAGACAGTACGTTAGCCAGTGGTATTCCTATAAGTAAAGATACACCAGTGTTTATACGAGTATTAACCCGGGAGAAAAGCGTTTCCAGAAACGTCATGAGGGCTGCGATTGGTGACAGCGGACTCTCACGTCACCCCACGTTGGACTAGCGGCCCCGTGATTGGCGACGCGGCATTGCCTTGGGTGGGGTCGGCTTCTGGTTAGCTTGTGTGAGAGAGGGTGGCCCAAGTGGGTGGTGTGTCCCGTGTGTGCACGGAGCATGCAGTGGCGACTCCTGCTCAATATTCGCTCCATAAGACGTCCCTTGGCGTCTAACGCTACGAGAGGACCTGCTGTCGCAAGGTCCCATAGGTCATCCTGCTTTTCAGTCAATGGCTTTAACGGCATGGCCTCTAGGTGCCTCAGAAGCCACCATTTGAGAACATTAGGGAGTTCCCTTGTTGACACTTTCTCAGAAAGTGGTCCTTTTGGTGGCTGTTAGGTCAGTTAAGATGGGTTCTGATAACAACAAAACCTGGGGAATGCCCAGGGAAAAACCAAGCCTACTTACCGACCAGCTCGCAGAACAGCCAATTAACCTATCTAACAGTATGCGTTAAAAACAGGGGTTTTGTCCGCATGCATTTGCAAACGCAATGCGTGAGCCACAGAGCCGCACCAAGGCACCCTGTAATCTGTGGTCCTAACACTAAACAATGAGTGTCCCCACAATGGAGGCACATGCATTCTAATGGATAGATGAGGGCAGGTGGACTGAAGGGGAGTCACCCCTCCTTAAAGGTGCAGGAGCACACCAAACACCCAGCATGTAGCACAATGGCTGCAAAGGTGTTGGTGTGCTGCTGGACCAATACAAGCACCACAGGTGAAACATAAACATGTCCACCACCCCCATCTATAGCTGGCCATAGCAGTAAGTAGCATTGGAAGGCTAAAGCAGATAACAACAAAACCTGGGGAATGCCCAGGGAAAAACCAAGCCTACTTAACGACCAGCTCGCAGAACAGCCAATTAACCTGTCTAACAGTATGCGTTAAAAACAGGGGTTTTGTCCGCACACATTTGCAAACGCATGCGTGAGCCACAGAGCCGCGCCAAGGCACCCTGTAATCTGTGGTCCTAACACTAAACAATGAGTGTCCCCACAATGGATGCACATGCATTCTAATGGATAGATGAGGGCTACATGCTGGGGGTTTGGTGTGCTCCTGCACCTTTAAGGAGGGGTGGCTCCCCTTCAGTCCACCTACCCTCATCTATCCATTAGAATGCATGTGTCTCCACGATGCATTCGACCAGGGAAATGGTGCCTCTTGGGCTTTCTGACAACAAGCATCTGTTTCCCAGGTGTGTAAGGCGGCGACCTGGTCGCCCGCTCACACTTTCACTAAAATTTACAAGTTGATCTGAGTGCATCTTCGGATGCTTCTTCGGCCGCAAAGTTTTGCAGGCGGCGGTTTAGTTACAACTCCTCAGTTGAGGAGCTCTGTTTTGTTTTGGGGTGAAGTTTAATTTTATGCTGTTCCCATCCCTAATTTTGACACTGCTTTGGGATGTCCCACTTTGTCAAGATTAAGGCTGTGTCCGTCCATGAACGAAAGAGAAAATAGGATTTTATACTCACCGTAAAATCCTTTTCTCTGAGTTCATTTAGATATGTGCCTGGAGTTTAGCATCAAGATACCAACAGACAAATGCAGATCAAACAAAAATGTTCTACAGAGTTGCATTGTGCGAACATGCATGCCTGTGCCTATAGATAGCAGAGTATTTTGTGGACATGCTTAGTTTTGGCTTGTTTTGTGGATAAATTATACCAAGCTTCTGGGAAGAATTTAACCCATCCAGTCAGCTCTCTTCCTTTAAAAAGGATTTAGCAGGTGTATGGAGCAGCATAATCAGACCTACAGTCATACAAGTGTTCCCTGATCCTACCAGACAAACAGATCAGGCAATTATTCTCTAAAGTCTATAGGCACCTTTTTCATATACTGTAGTAATAGTGAAACAAGTGGCACTATATTACTATATGTTAGAGATGGTAGTGGATCTCAATTAATATTTGTGAAAAAAGGCAGTTTAAATGAAAGCAAGAAGCGCATTGAGGAATCCAGTCTGTGGCCATCACTATCAGTAGAAGAAATACAGTTTAATTGCCTCTTCCCGGTGAATTAGCACCCACATTTTTATGTATAGGGGAAGGATGTGTCATAAATCTTCTTATTATTTCAGTGGCATTTACAGATGGGTGTAAATTTTGGAGAGGCATAAAAAAGCCACTTATATCTTTTGTCCATACTCCAAGGTCTTGCCCATTTAATACTGGAGATTTGTGAAGAACGCTGCTCTCAAGGCTTTTATTGCCTGACATATATCTTAGTCAGGCCATGGTGGACCCCTACTGCTTTCTGTGTGTTCCTGAGCACGTTGTGGATTTGGGTCTATGAATGGCACTACGTGAGTTTCTGCTGCCGGCTGACCTCACCAGACCTCCCCCTCCATCTCATTTTTCTTTCTTCTTAATAAATGTGCACCAAGGAAAATGGATGGCGCAAAGCTACTGCCAGGCTGGATTTCTTTCACACTGGGAGCCCCAGAACTCACGCCTGTTGGGTCCCTCCCCACCACCCCTTTTTAATTAGGCTGATTTATCTCTGTTAATCTGCTGACATGAAAACATAGATTAATACTAAAAGGATTCATTGCCCAAGACAGCTAGAGGAACAATGGCATTCTTGCAGATATGGAGTTGAAGCATGTCATGAGAGAAGCAAAATACTATTTCAGATGTGTTAAATATGATGTTTAATGACAGGTTTGCATTCTGATCGTACGTTATTTAATTTCCAATAATTGTGCAGATGTACAGTAAGGACTTTAAAGTGATTGTAAAGGTAATTTTATTTTTTAAAGAAAAATAACAAACATGTCTGTAATTACTTGCTCAGTGCATGCTGGCATGCTGACATCTAAAAAAAAATTACCTTAATGCAAGGAAAAATGTTTAGGCTTTACAACCACTTTAAGCTTGTATTCACACCTGAGCATGGTGATTTTGAAAAAAAATGTAAGTGTTTTTCAGGACTTTTTACATGTGTCAAGCTTTAAGAGTTTATTTCCTGGGCTGGAGAAGAGGAGGGGAAAGCAGTTCCGTAGGCTGACAGAAATTATTTAGGCATAAAAACAAATGTGAAAATTTAACAATTCTTTACAGATGTGCAGATTGAATTCTATGGAACCAAAACTCCGGAATATGCTAAAAAATAAAAGCTCATGTACTTTGCGTGAAGGGAAACTGAGCGCACATGTGTGAACAGGCACAATTAGAGAGAGTGGGATTCTGGATAGTCAGGAGTAGGGAAAGTGTAAATGGGGGCTAAAGTATTACGCCAAGCAAACCAGTAGACACAGTAGCTGAAATACTTATGTTTATTGTTTTATCTGATGAAGGATTTTAAATATTTTTGCCAGTCTTGTGATTCATACACCTCTGGAAAACCAGGCAGATCACTAACAATTCCTAGTTCATTGCTTTTTGGATGCTGTAAAATGTTGCACCTCACAATACTGTAAAACATTTTTGATGGCTGCAGACCCTTTTGGAAGAAACCTAAAAAAAATGGACGTCCAGCTCTTAAGGAACTGCAAATCCCACAATATTGGGGCGGCTCTGACATTAAAGAGAGCTGTCAAAGCTGACACATCCATATCAGTGATGTGACAATAGTGCCTATTAGCTTTAAAACCTGTTTATATCATGGAGTTTCTTTGGGACTCTTGTAGCTACAATCTATTATTAACTGCGTATAAATAAGTAAAACGTGCAGAAATTCTGATTATTATTGCAGCTATAAAGTTGAACTCACAAGTATAGCCAGAGCTTTGTTCTGCCGGGATCTTGATGTTCCATCATGGAATGTATGCTTGAAGTTCAGTCAGGCAAAGCTTGTAAGAGTGTGCTGGGAATATGGACGTGAGCGAGAGAAGACCCCAGAGGAATTTGAGGGTACATTTCAAAATATGACCTGGCTTTCCATCCTAGCTTTAATCTGTCTGGATCAAGCATTCCCTGTTCTATACAGCTGCACATCTATATTCATGATCTTCTCTTATCTGGGCAGGGACAGATAAAAGAGAGGTGATACATGGAGGGTCAAGCCTGATGGGAGACAGCTGGAGGAAATAGAGGTTCTCATCAGTAATTTACAAGTGCTCATGTTCTGGGTATTAATGATCATTTTGTCAATTTCTATTGCAGAAATTACAGCCTATTGCCTATTGCCAAGACAGCAAAAAATATTATAGTTTAGATGTGTGGGATGGATTAGAACTCAGGTCAGATTTTCATTGTTATCTCAGCCTCTGCGAGAAATTTAGGTCTCTTACTTTTTAGCATTTACATGTTTCCACTTGGCCAACTGCTTAGATCACATGGGATCAATTATCTCTTCTATCCTGATGACACCCAGATAAACATCCACACGAAACCGGGTTCTACTTTGGCTGCTTCTCTCATATCTAGCTGTATTTGTGATATAAAACCTTGGATGGCCCACAATTTCCTTCAATTAAACTGTGACAAGACTGAAGTTATGGTTAATGGCACCCCCTCCAATTATGTAAGGCCAGCCCTGTAGCCTATCTATTGATGGCACTATCCTTGAGCTTCAGTCTAAATTGAAAAATCTTAACCTTTGATTCACATTTACAACATTTTGTCAGAACCTCTTTTTGCTGACCCATACGTTTGTGTTCTCCCAACTTGACTACTGCAATACTCTACTCTCTGGTGTACCTAAATCCACTATTAATCTACTACAGGGGTCTCAAAGTACCGTCCCGCAGGCCATTTGCAGCCTGCGGACCGGTTATAAATGGCCCGCAGGCAGGGCGGGGGGTGCCGCGGAAGTGTAGATCGAGATGCATGCAGAGTAGCGCAGGAAGCATCTGTCATAAGTTCACCTCGCCTGTGGAATGCACTACCAACCACCATCCGACTGGAGTTGGACCACTTGGCCTTCAGGAGAAAGATTAAAACCCATCTCTTCTGAGGTCAAGGGGTTCCTTACCCATGAAATGGATACAGCGCCCAGAGGCGATTCAGTTCGCATGTGTTGCGCTTTACAAGTCTCTCTCTCTCTCTCTCTCACTTCTCTCTCATATCACGCTGCTACTCCCCGGCGCCCCCCCTCTCTTCTCGTCCATCTCCATTTGCTTGTGACATCATCTGGGATGGACGAGAAGAGAGGGGGGGCCGCCGGGGAGTAGAAGCGTGACATGAGAGAGAAGTAAACTTATGACAGACGCTTCTCTGCATTTGAAGAAAACAACAAGTAAACGCTGACCTGTGCTCTCATGTGCCCTGATGTGCTCTGATTGTGTCCCATGTACCCTTATGTGCCCCATATACCCTTATGTGCCCTGATGTACCCTGATGTGCCCCATGTACCCTGATGTGCCCCATGTACCCTGATGTGCCTCATGTACCCTGATGTGCTGGGCTCTGTACATCAAGGTACCCTGATGTGCCATGTGCCCTGTCCTGATGTGCTGTGCCTCATGTGCCCTGATGTGCTCGCATGTGCCCCATGTTCCCTGGTGTGCCCCATGTTCCCTGATTGTGCCCTTATGTGCTCTGATGTGCCCTGGTGTACTCTCATGTGCCCTGATGTGCTCTGATTGTGCCCCAATGTGCCCTGATGTGCCCCATGTACCCTGATGTGCTGGGCTTTGTACCCTGATGTGCTGTTTCATGTGCCCTGTACCCTGATGTGCCATGTGCCCTGTCCTGATGTTCTGTGCCCTGATGTGCCATGTCCTGTACCCTGATGTGCCATGTGCCCTGTCCTAATATGCCCTGTCCTGATGTGCCATGCCCTGTACCCTGATGTGGCCTGTTGTGCTGTACCCCTATGTGCTGTGCTCTGATGTGCTGTGCCCTGTACCCTGATGTGCTGGGCTTTGTACCCTGATGTGCGCTGTGCCCTAATGTGCACTGTGCCCTGATGTGCACTGTGTCCTGTACCCTGATGTGCTGTGCCCTGTACCCTGATGTGCTGTGCCCTGTATCCTGATGTGCTGTACCCTGATGTGCTGTACCCTGATGTGCTGTGCCCTGATATGCTGTGCCCTGATTTGCTGGGCTCTGTGCCTTGATGTACCCTAATGTGCTGTGCCCTGATAGTGAGTGGTCAGTGTGCAGTGTAGTGGTCTGTCGGCAGTGTAGTGGTCTGTCGGCAGTGTAGTGGTCTGTCGGCAGTGTAGTGGTCTGTCGGCAGTGTAGTGGTCAGTGTGTAGTGGTCAGTGTGTAGTGTAGTGGTCAGTGTGTAGTGTAGTGGTCATTGTGTAGTGTAGTGGTTAGTGTGCAGTGTAGTGGTTAGTGTGCAGTGTAGTGGTTAGTGTGCAGCGTGGTGGTCAGTGTGCAGCGTAGTGGTCAGTGTGCAGCGTAGTGGTCAGTGTGCGGTGTAGTGACCTTCTGAGGTCAAAGGGTTTCTCACCCACGAAAGGGTTACAGCGCCCAGAGGCGATTCAGTTCGCATGTGTCGCGCTTTATAAGTTTGTCACTCACTCACTCAGTGTGTAGTGGTCCGTGTGCAGTGCAGTGGTCAGGGTTAATCATTTGTTTGTTGACATCAATACTAGGGGTTAATAATGCATCCACTGACACCAGTGCTGGGGGGTTAATTATGTGTCCGCTGACACCAGTGCTGGGGGTTAATAATGCATCCACTGACACAGAGCTGGGGGTTAATAATGCTTTCGCTGACACCAGTACTGTTTTTGAAGTTTGAAAGTTTGCATGCGGCCCCCCATGGGATATGAAAACTTGTCTTGTGGCCCTCAGGTAATTTGAGTTTGAGACCTCTGATTTACTACAATGTGTACAATATTATGCAGCCAGAATCCCCACTAGGTCTGGCACAAGTGACCATATTACCCCTATCCTGGAGTCCTTGCACTGGTTAACCACCAGGTTTTGCATACACTTTAAGATCTTCTTGCTCACCTATAAGGCTCTTCATGGCTTGGTTCCCCATTATCTTATAACTTTTATCAACTTACTCCCCTCCTTTTAACCTTCGCTCCTCAAATTCTGGTCTTCTGTGTGCCCCTCCTCCCCCTTTTTTTTCTTTTGTTTTATTTTTTATTTTTTGGGAAGCTTTGAGAAGCTACTTTTAACCTGATCGTACACAAATATGCGGCCCCACTGGACTTTTTTTTGCATGAGTCCACATATTTTCTTTTCTCTCTTTGTGCTTGGAGCACGCACAGATAACCGGGTGTCACTGAGAGCCCCAAACCCCGTTCTAACAATCGGAACCCGGAACGTCCCATTCCAGTTCATCTGATCGCTGTGATAACCTCTGATTGGCTAACACCGTGATCAGTCACTGTGAAGGCCAACCCCTGTGTTTTTTGTTTTTGTGAATGGAGCGAGAGAGATACATTGTATTACTCTCTGTCCTTGCAGAGATAGGAAAAAAACTGTGTAGAAAACAATAATAATAATAAAAAATAAAAAAATGGCAAAAAAATTAAAAAGTACCTAGATAAAGGTTTGATCTAGGTCAGTGCCAGGGTTAGTGTTTGGGTCAAGGGACAGGTTCAAAGGTCAGGGTGTGTTTTAGGTAGGTGTATATAAAGAAAAATGCACACTATTCTTGGCTGTACTACAGGTACAAACAACTAAAGCCTCCGACGGACCTGTTTTTCAGACAATCCAACCGTGTGTACGCTTCATTGGACAAACCTTTTCGCTTTTTCATTGAAAAAATGTTCGCTGTGAGAACAGACAAACTTTCCGGCAACAAATGTCCGATGGTGCAAATTCGATCGTGTGTACAAAAGTCCATCGGACTAAAGTACAAACACGCATGCTCAGAACCAATGCTAAAGATCAGACAACAAGAGCAGAAGTTAACCAAAGGGTGGTGGTACAGAGCAGAAAAATCATGTAGTACGTCTATTACGTCACTACGTCCGTGTTTGTTGGTATGTGTTTATGCATACTAAGTTCACGGACAACGCCTTTCGGAGCAAAATCCACAGAAAAGTCAGATGGAAGTCCGATTGTGTGTATGATGCTTTAGATACACATATGTGGTATCACTGCGATCGCCAGGAGCAGGAGAATTAATATTGGGCATGGTGGTAGGTTATGGTAGTAGCAAGAAATATATTTAGTTACATTTTAAATATTTTCCTTTTTAATATTTTGGCCCAGTATTTCTTTGATAATAAAAAAAATCAGGAAATATCCATTACCAATTACCACCAAATGAAAGCCTTATTTGTCCTGAAATAAAAAGGTATAACCCAATTGGATGCACAAGGTAGTTGTGGTGATATGTACGGATTTACGAACACATGTCAAAATTGCAAAATTAGGCTTGGGCATTTAGTTTTACCCTTGGGCACAAAGGGGTTAAAAGGTGCTTTATAAAATCCATGGATGGATCTCCTGTTGAGTTTGATCAGGACAGAAACAGATACTACATATGTTGTGACATTTCCAATTCCATTTTTTTTCTGCAACTTCTGATAGGGATAAAACAGACCTACGTAATCCCAATGGGTGATCAGATAAGGATGGATGTGTGTCTATATGTGTTCCTTTTCATTCAGCTCTGCAAAATCAGACTTGGATGCAAACCTATTGGATTCGGTTTGTCGATCCTGCATGGCCTTTAAATAGAAGCACTTCCAGTTACATCTTGCCGCCTACAGGGATACATTACATTCCATTTTTGATCTTTCTAATCCTGGGTTAAAATCTTACTGATGGAACGCCTGTGCGTGTGAAAGGGGCCATACTGGTCAGTTCATCTCATTTGATAGTGCTGGAAACAGTCTGATTGTTTTAAAGGTCTGGCAGTAAGGAGAGCTGGTCATCTGCATATTAAAATTTGTAAGTGTGTTGCACTTGTTGAGAAAGCTAAGGGAATATTGGGTGAGGGCTAGTACATGTTTCCAGTAACTACACTAGTAGAATTTGATTTGAAAACTTTTGTTTCAAGAGCGTGTATTCGACTTTCTGATTGTTAGTGGGGTCAGATTTGATATTTGTTTTTTGACCACAGTGGCAAGAAAATTCAATGAAGAAGGGTGAAAAGTTTTTCTCAAATGTACTGATAATTTTTGTACAAGTGTTTATTTGAAGTTTTGATAGTATAATGCCAGCCTAAGTATTACTTTTTTTCGATTAAGAAACAAGTTATACTGTTTTAAACAAATCGCTGTTGAGGTTACCATACCACTTTTTTTTACCTTCCTGGGCAATAGAGAGCAGTACGTGTGACAATGAAATTTGACACCCTTCCATATTCTTGGTATGTGCTGTACCACTCTAATATATCATACTAACAGCACAGCATCCACAGAACTAAAGACAGCCAAGAGGAAACCACAGTGATGTCATCTGTCATTGTGCCTCTTACTGCGAAGCTCCCAGTCAAGTTTTTCCCCTGATTCAGATTAACTGAGCTATATAAATGTGAAATATTGCAGATGCCACAAATGTTTTTTTTTTTCTTTTTACTTTAAACTTTGTGGTTATTTTAATACTAAATGACACATAATGGAGTCTAATTTATTCTTTATCTATTCTGCGTCCATGTTGGTTGTTATATTGAGCCGTTTTAAGAGTAGGAAAGACCACCAGTAGTAATGTTCCGTAGTTTCTTTTTCTCTAAATAGGTAACAGCTTGCCTGCAGCTTATTGGCGCCCGAATTCCTTCTCCATGGTTCTTGCCTGGATTTCCTTTCCTATTACGCACAATAAATCCAGAATATGCTGGGAGTACAAATCCGCTACATCCAGTGACCTCACAGAGCAAAGTCAGGCAACAAAGCCTCTTGATCTCTAGGGGTCCTGAGGTGAATCAAATAAAGTTAAAGTTGTTGACATATACAGTATAGTCTGAATGTATTTATTAAATAAAAACTGCAGCCAATTGTATTTTGTCTGTTCTGCATAGAGTGAAGAAGGGACAGAACCACAATCACATTTGTATTGTTGTCTGTGACTCCATTGCAGAGATTGCCTGTCACTTCTTTCCGAATGACGAGAAGTGTTGGAAAATATCTCCAACTGAGACAGAGTTGCAAACAAACTTATAGTGCTTAGCATAAATGAGTACACCCCTTTTGAAAAGTAAGATATCTCAATGAACACAAGATTAATTTCCAAAAATTTGACAAAACCGAATCTTGTAGAACATTTGTTTAACTCATTATATGAAAGTAAGGTTAAAAATATAACTTAGATTTCAAAATCTTCACTTTATTAAAATTAGTTGATGAAAAAATGAATACACCCCACAACAAAAACTACTACATCTAGTATTTTGTATGACCTCCATGATTTGTAAGGACAGTGCCAAGTCTTCTAGGCATGGAATGAACAAGTTGCAACATCTATCTTTTTCCATTCTTCAAGAACGACCTCTGTTAGAGCCTGGATGCTAGATGGTGAACGATGCTCAACTTGTCTCTTCAGAATTCCCCATGGGTGTTCGAATGGGTTCAGATTAGGACACATACTTGGCCACTGAATCACTTTCACCCTGTTCTTCTGAAATGCAACAGTGGCCCTAGATGTGTGTTTTGGATCATTGTCATGTTGGAAAAGTGCACAACGACCAAGGGCACAGAGTGATGGTAGCATCTTCTCTTTCAATATAGAGCAGTACATCTGTGAACTTATGATACTGTACCATCAGTGAAATGCCGCTCCCCAACACCAGTAGCACTCATGCAGCTCCACATAATGACACTGCCACCACGATGTTTCATTGTAGGCACCATGCATTTTTCTTTGCACTCTTCACCTTTGCAACACCATAAAGTTTTGAAGCCATAAGTTCCAAAAACATTTATTTTGGTCTCATCAGTTCAGAGTACAGAGTCTTAGTAGTCGTCTTCTTTTTCAGCATGGGCTCTGGCAAATTCTAGGTGTGCTTTTTTGTGCATGGGCTTTAGGAGATACTTCTTTCGTGGACCACACCCATTCATGCCAATCCTCTGCAGTGTACTGTGTCGCGGGAACCAATCACCCCAGTTGGGCTTTCTAATTCTTTAGCTAACTGCAGTGACGTTGCATGGAAATTTCCTTCAACCCTTCTCATCAGAAGATGCTCCCATCCAGATGTTAACTTCCATGGACGGCCTGGACGTCTCTGTGAGATGGTTGCAGTTCCATCTTTGTTAAATTTTTGTATCACTGTTGCTACAAAATTCTGACTGATAAGGAATACGTTGCTGATCTTCTTGTAGCCTTCATTTTTCTTCTGTAAATAAATTATTTTCTTTCCCAGGCCTTGTGACATTTCTCTTCCATGTGGTGCCATTGCTGACAGCATGAAATGGAATTGCCCTTTTATAATTAACTGTCTGCTAGACACCTGTTTAATGAATAATTAGACTCGCCTGTAGTTTAATTCTTGTTAATTAGGAGTTTGTTGTCTAAAATGTAGCTTTGCTCCTAAGACTTTCATTGGGGTGTATTCATTTTGGCATCATGGTCTTGAATGAATTTGTTAGAAAAAAACCTTTTTGTATGTGCAAATTAACAAATTTTGGTTGCAATCAGAGGCTTGTATTTGTGGAACATTTTGTAGTATAGTGTTACATAGACAATGTTCATTCTGAAAGAAAAGGTTTTCTATCAAATCTGGGTGTACTCATTTATGATAATCACTGTACTTTGTGTTTTTTTCTTTTTTGGGATGTTCAAGTTTTTTTTTACACAAGATATTAGGTAGTTTACATAACACTTTGAACAATATGTATCATGAATATTATGATGCATGTAATATCTTTGGGGCATTTTTTACATAGTATATCAGGCAATTGAGTTTCTGGATAGGTCCCATCCTCTAAAATGTTTACCCACAACTCTTTCTCTATATAATAATGTTAAGATGTAGCATGTGCCCGGTGACCTACAGTGTCAGCATTGTACTATTGGCGACTGGTATAATGGAAGATAGGTAGAGGTTGCAAACATCTACATTTTAGAGTAGCAGGTGTGCAAGAAAGCTATGGTGAACCATCCATGATGATCTTGGTTTGGCATATATCTTTCTGCTGCCTTTCCAACCAAATCAGTGGTCAGTGAGACCAACTTAACCAGACTATTGGTTTACTAATCCATTGTTCTGACCAGTACACGCCATTGTGTGGTCTGAAGTCATAAACAGCCAGCCTGTTTACTAGCACTGGATAGTTTGACTTTTATTCAACTGAATAAATAAGTTGCATCTAAATATCTAACCCTCAATACTTCAGTCCATCCAAAAATGTTAATATGCTTTGGTTATATTATGGTAGAAGTGGGGGCATATCCTTTTGCATCAGCCATGACAACTGGCGTGGAAGGGTCAGTACAATTCCAACACATTAAAAGAGAAGCGCAGGGGAAAAAATCTAAACAATCATACACTCTTGGAAGGAAATTAAATAGGGGGCGCTGATACTAATATATGTATGAAGTGGCAGTAAAGTGCCTGTGCAAACTATAATACAAAAGGTCTCCTGGGAAGAACCTGTGAAAAATTATACTAATAAATCAGGGTATGAATACCTGTAATATGTGTGCCAAAATACAAGTAGATAAAGTGCATGTGCAATTCATGAACCAGTGTAAATTGTGTATGAACCTTAAATATAAATCACACAAATCATTTAAACATCCGTCAACTACACGATAAATGAATATATGGTAGGTTGACATATAAATGTGCTGAGTGCCCCCAATCAAAAAGGGGGGAAAAACCTCAATAAAAATGGAAATAAAGATAAACAATAACAATAAAAATAAAAAATACTGAAAAAATTAATAATAAAATAAAAATAAAAAGTAAAAATAAAATAAGATACCAAACAATATGAGTGATTGTGAAATATTACACAAAAGTGTGAACCAGTGAATAATCACAAAAAAGAGTCCAAAATCAGAAATAATAAACGTCCATAAATTTCTTATTCTGTGCTGCTTATGTGGTAAGTTGAGGAGAAGTGGGAATTACACCTTCACCAGTCCTATCACCAAAACGTGCATAAAGGATGGCCCCTTACCGCATGGAGTGGATCTTTTTAGCTAAAAAAAGATCGAGTAAGCTTTGCTGTCACCCAGGACAGATGGTGGATGGTTCTGAGATTCCTAAGGGTCAGCTTAGTGGGACATCATAAAAATAAAGCAGAAAGATACCGCCATAGTATATTACCTTTTATTAAAATAATTTAAAAACAAAGCAAGTGACGAATGGAGGCTTACTTTAAAAGTGCCCACATCCCGGCACTGAGGCTTTGGGCTTGGTCAGAAAAATAGCGATCCTGAAGACCTTTTCCGTGGAGAGGGATGTCCGCGCTGGGGAGTTCTACGGCGTGCGTTCCACCTTGCAGAAGCCGAGAACCAGCTGGACAGGAAGCTGTGCGTGGTCTGCGTGTCGCCTCGACGTACGTTTCAGTAATCCGTCATCAGGAGCGCTTCCTGATGACGGATTACTGAAACGTACGTCGAGGCGACACGCAGACCACGCACAGCTTCCTGTCCAGCTGGTTCTCGGCTTCTGCAAGGTGGAACGCACGCCGTAGAACTCCCCAGCGCGGACATCCCTCTCCACGGAAAAGGTCTTCAGGATCGCTATTTTTCTGACCAAGCCCAAAGCCTCAGTGCCGGGATGTGGGCACTTTTAAAGTAAGCCTCCATTCGTCACTTGCTTTGTTTTTAAATTATTTTAATAAAAGGTAATATACTATGGCGGTATCTTTCTGCTTTATTTTTATGATGTCCCACTAAGCTGACCCTTAGGAATCTCAGAACCATCCACCATCTGTCCTGGGTGACAGCAAAGCTTACTCGATCTTTTTTTAGCTAAAAAGATCCACTCCATGCGGTAAGGGGCCATCCTTTATGCACGTTTTGGTGATAGGACTGGTGAAGGTGTAATTCCCACTTCTCCTCAACTTACCACATAAGCAGCACAGAATAAGAAATTTATGGACGTTTATTATTTCTGATTTTGGACTCTTTTTTGTGATTATTCACTGGTTCACACTTTTGTGTAATATTTCACAATCACTCATATTGTTTGGTATCTTATTTTATTTTTACTTTTTATTTTTATTTTATTATTAATTTTTTCAGTATTTTTTATTTTTATTTTTATTGTTTATCTTTATTTCCATTTTTATTGAGGTTTTTCCCCCCTTTTTGATTGGGGGCACTCAGCACATTTATATGTCAACCTACCATATATTCATTTATCGTGTAGTTGACGGATGTTTAAATGATTTGTGTGATTTATATTTAAGGTTCATACACAATTTACACTGGTTCATGAATTGCACATGCACTTTATCTACTTGTATTTTGGCACACATATTACAGGTATTCATACCCTGATTTATTAGTATAATTTTTCACAGGTTCTTCCCAGGAGACCTTTTGTATTATAGTTTGCACAGGCACTTTACTGCCACTTCATACATATATTAGTATCAGCGCCCCCTATTTAATTTCCTTCCATATGTCCATTCTTATTTGAATTTATTCTTATTTGAATTGTTTGGGGAGCAGCTATTTTGTTTATATATTTTTTTAATATCTTTTGGCGCGAGATTTATTATCCCAATCATACACTCTTAGATGGCTGCAGCATCTATCCAAATTGCAGCTGTTCCACAAGCTAGCTTTACACTGAGAACTGAGTGAACAAAGACCACTGATCACTCAGTTCTAGGGTTCGCTCAGAGCAGAGAGCAATGACTTTGTCACCGCTCTGTGCTTTGCCCCTTCATTGCTTATTGGAGCACCGAGCTGTGAAGGGTTTGGGAGCAGCTGGCTCAGGCTTCAGCTCTGCAGGGCCTGGGTCAGCTCTGGGACATCAGCCAACAGTGGGAGTAGTATGGCCAAAAGAGCTTTTTAAGGAGTTATTTTTGCACTCAGTATCTGTTGTGTACCAGTTAGTACCTCTTCTTAGGCACTGACATGTATACGTGTCATATTCCTTCCTTCATGCATTTATGACCAATGCAGCACTTTGTATTGAGAGTCCTGGTCAGAATGTCTCCATATGGTGTATTTATTTTGGGGGGGTAGACATACTTTTCTGGGACTCTGATGCAAAGTGATATATTAGCTATTAGGCACTGAGAACATGGCACCGTAGTTGTTTTTATCCAGAACCTTTGAAAACTGTATCCTTTAAGGAATTGAACTCTTCAAGTAGCGACCAAAAAGGCAGAGTGGGTGCAGGAGATTAGTCATCAGTATTGCCTGTGGTCTCTCTGCAGTTGATCAATCCCCATTACTTACCATGCCTTGTTCTGCGCAGTGTCTCTGTGTAGTCAGCCATTTTTTAGGGGCATGGTTTTGATTTTTAATGTCAAAGCCCTCAGCAAGGAGAACAATGAAAAGCATGATACTAACCTCAAAAAATCTCCAGCTAGCAGTCCTAGGAACCAGTGCTGTAGATCTCGTACTGAATTAGATCTTACACTGCACACCATCATTCTGCTTAGCACAAAAAGTAACCCTCTACAACAGTATACTTACCTTAACAGTACCACAAATAAATAAAAAATTCCTCGCCAAAGTCGATCAATGGTGAATCAATTAAATCATTTATTACCTATAAAAAAGGGTGAAATCAAACCAAATGGGCCATGTTTAACCATACAGCAAATTTTTATTACAAACATAAGTTAACATAACAAATATTTCCCATAGCAAGGCCACTCCATAACATACTGCACATATACACTGTAACATCAAAATTGTAGGCAATCAACTGTAGACCACTAACATCAGAGACCATTAATCTGTCCTGCTTGTTTTTTCAAGTCAAAACAGTCCCAGAATGCATCTATCAGCCTTCATAAGCACGAGTCTGTATAGTCTTGGTGTCCAAAGATTGTTGAATGAATCGCTATGAATTCCAGCTGTTACTATTATATTTGGGATTTAGGTGCAACAATCCAGGCATCTAAGGTTCTTTTACAAAGGCAAGCCGATAAGGTTTGCTTGTCAGTTTTTCAGTCGGAAGGTCCGTGTATTCCTATAAATAGGTGGGTGTAAACTGGCTTGAATCTGTTTACACCCGCTTACTTCCAGGTCGATCAGGTCTGCTACAAAAAAAGGAAGGGGATCCGTCCTCTTCTATTTAGGCGGATCAGATCAGAGGGTAGTCAGGTGTAAAATGGACAGCGGAGTCTGTTTACTCCGGGCCGCCCATAGAGTAGGATGGGCTCTGTCCATATACGCTCTGCAGAGACTGAGAAGATAGATATTTCATCCAAATCAGAGAAGAAGGTGCTTCTAAGTACAGTAATTTAACACTCTTATGACGAATGAAAGGGTTAAAAACACTTACAAGATGGAAGTGAAAAACAGGCATATCAATGAATCCATAACGTCCAATGGGATGCCTCCTGGGAGTAAAGACAGCTGCAGATGGAAGTTACAGTGGACCAGCTGTGGGACACACTGGGGGTTATTTACAAAAGGCAAATCTACTCCAGCTATGACCATGGCTGGTGTGGGCTGTGGCTGGAACTTTGCATATTTTTTTTGTATAGGTTATAACTGATTTATGTGTAATTGATTTTATAAGGTTATGGGACCAAGGCCCATTGAGATGAGAGTGCATCTTAAAGTGGATGTAAATCCAATTCATGAAATTTGAGCTGGGCACATACAGTATATCTGCAGTGTTTTGTTAGCTCTCTTCAAAGAGCTATGTGCCGTAGCTCTCTCCTGAACCATTCCTCTGTTATCAGCCCGAAAACTCCTGACACATCAGATAAAAGCAGCCTGACATTTCTGTCAGGGGAGGCTGCTAAACTAGATTAACCTGGAGCTGGCCCTGTTACAAAACACCTTTGAGAGTCTCTGCCTATGAGGAGTGGGGGTGTGTGCCTTTCCTCCAATCAGCAATTTTAACTATCTCGGCTGTATGCCCAGATATCACACTCTGTTAAACGGGAATAGAAAATCTCCTAACACGTTCTGAACTTTCTAAACAGCATATAAATGTGAAGACAGCAGATATAAACTTACGTAGGGAGATTTGGTTCATCCCTCTGTATCATCTGAGGCTTTTCACTTCACTGGGAGTTTGGAGGGTTTACATCCACTTTAAATAAGAATTCCACTTCTTGCTAAAAATGACAAATTGGAAAAGATATGCATTTATTATTTGACATAATTTTTTTGTTAACATATAAGCTTGCAAAGCATTGTAACCAACAATAGATTGCAGTTTCAGTCTGGCTCTTGCGGATTCTTCCTCCAGCTTAGGTCTATACCTAGCCACAGACCTTCAGGTGTGTAGCTTGATGAAGTATCGGTGCGCTACAGGTGCAATGGCATCACTGCATTTGTGCTCCACTAAAAACCACAGAGCCCCTGCCACTCTGGCAATGAAACATGTTCTGAAAGGTGGGGTGAGCTTTCAGTTTTAGTGCATGTTTATTTGTGAGGGTTAGGCCGCGTACACGCGGTCGGTCCAAACTGATGAAAACGGCCTGAAGTCCAGTTTCGTCGGTCCAAACTGACCGTGTGTACGGCCCATCAGTCTGTTGTCCTTCGGACAAAAATTAGAGAACTTGCTTTAAACTCGAACCGATGGACGGCTGACCATCGGTCAAAACCGATGGTTAGTACACAAAAGCATCGGTTCAAAACCCGCACATGCTCAGAATCAAGTCTACGCATGCTTGGAATCATTGAACTCCGTTTTTTTCAGCACGTCGTGTGTTTTACGTCACCGCGTTCTGACCCGATCGGTTTTTGAACTGATGGTGTGTACGCACATCAGACCATCGGTCTGCTTCAGCGGTGAACCAATGAAAACGGTCAGTTGGACCATTCTCATCGGATGGATCGACCATGTGTACGCGGCCTCAGACTGCCATCACAGGCATGAAGATTTGAAATTTGCACTTAATCATGCTCTGCCACTGATTAGTGGCTGTTTGGGGAATCTCATAAAGGATAAGTATGGCCAAATCTATTTTGGCTGTACTTCTTGGATCATAGGAGTGAACTTCATCCTGCACTCCTGTGACCTGTTTTTAGCCAACAGTTGTCGTTGCCTGCTGTCGGCTAATGTCACTCATCCGGTCCAGGCTATGGGACGATCCCAACTTTACAGTCAGGATCCACCCAGATGCCTTAACTGGCAGCTGGATCAGCCTCTTAGGCCCCGTACACACCATCGGATCTATCCACTGAAAACGGTCCGCCGGACCGTTTTCAGCGGACAGATCCGCTGCGTCCGGCTGCCGGATTTCTGTCTGATGGTTGTACACATCGGGGCGTGGCCGCGACGTCGGGGGATGGCGGTCGGTCGGACGTGTCCGGTGAGTCTGTACAGATGACCGACGGATAGATTTCCAGCGGACAGATTGGTTGGCATGCTATCCAATTTTGGTCCGCTGGAAACTGTCCGATCCGCCGGACAATTCTCCGCTCGGGTCTACACACGACCGGATCGATCCGCTGGAACTGTCCGGCGGACAAATATCAGCGGATAGATCCGGTCGTGTGTATGGGGCCTTAGAGCCTGAGCCAGCCACTCCCAGCCCCTATACAGTCTAGTGCTGGAGGAGCAGAACAGAGAGCCAGTGACTCACCAGCTCTCTGCAGACTAAATACCAAGAACTGAGGGATTAGCAGTTTTGATTGGAGGGGACAGTTGCACCTGGGACCACTGCTGCAGCCATATAGGTAAGTATGATTAAGTGTAAAAATTATATCTGTGCTTAGAAACTACAACAAAACAGCAGCTGTGCACTATAACCCAGATACCAGGCACAAATAATATGTAAATAAGTGCAGCGCTAAAATTATACTTGCAATATATAACACAATACTTGTAACTGGTACAAAGATTACTAAAGTGCATTCAGTGCAATCAATAGTGTATGAACAATATGGAAAACAGTAGCAAAATATTGCATAAAAAAGGAATATGCAAAAAATAAAACATGTACTAGTTTTATTTTTTGCATATTCCAATTTATGCAATATTTTGCTACTGATTTTCCTTATTGTTCATACACTATTGATTGCACTGAATGCACTTTAGTAATCTTTGTACCTGTTACATGTATTGTGTTATATATTGCAATACAATTTTAGTGCTGCACTTCTTTTTTACTTATAGGTAAGTATGATTGTTCATATTTTCCTTTTCCAGAACTTCTCTTTTAATGATGATGAAAGATGACAGGAAATTCCTTGAAGTCAGACAGACATAGAAATTTTTTGTTTTGGTTTTCTGATCTGCATGCCTGCAATGTCATTGGCTGTGCCTTGTAGGAATCTCTCTTCATTATAAAATTGAACAGCTATTCGTTTTTGGAAGACTATGTACATGAAGATCTCAGATTTTAATCGGTTAGTCTTTGTGATGTAACTACTACAAGTATATTATTCAACTACAATTTGTATGTCCATATGAGTTATTTACTATATTTTGACAAAATGGTACATTTTAAGCACCACCATAGGTGATTACGATAGAGAAAAATGCAGCGCTATCTATATATATATATATATATATATATATATATATACATACATACACACAGGTGTTGTGATCAACCTGTTGTGAGTATAATACATGTCATACAATTTGACACCTCTATATATTGAAATGTGAATTAAATGGTAATTAGACAATAAAAGTGACTGCAAAAATGAATCCTAGGTGACTGATACAGTCCAAACAAATGTATGTTTATCCAGGGAGCTAATCAAAATCCAAACATAGGTGATTACAATAACTGCAAATTGTCAAATGAATCACCAGTCCTTACTAACTGTCTACCTGTTGCTTTCAGCTTCTATTTTGTTTGTGTGGCATTGGTGCAGTGAAAACGGTTTATTCCTGAAAAGGGAAAAATCTAACAGTAGTTGTCCACATGCATTTCTTGTAAGACCTGTTTAAATCGCTCTCATTGCCTATGAATTCTACCCTGTTTCTAACAACATTTAATAGTAGTTAATTACGAATGTTATTGTGACTCTGTATGGATAAATTCCATTGTCTTATTTCCCCTTGATAGGTATTACCACGCAGTTTGAGTTCTGCCTTAAAACGCATTTATACATTTTAGTAACTGTTGTTATTGATTTATTTTTTTGGGTGCAGGTCAGTTACAATGATAGACAGAGCGGGAATGATTTCATGACATGCTTGACACTGTCGCCTGTGCAGATGACATTCCATGGCATTGGCAACTCTGTGGAAACCAGCCACGATCAGGTACCAGTCATGCCACATTCACAATGTTATTCATCCTGTGGTGATGGAGTATTGTGATGGACATTCTCTAATTGTTCGTTGTGCTGCCCATACATGGTAACGTTCTGTTTTTTCTTAGAACACTAAACTGTTGATGTATACAAGAGCTTGTATGCAAAATATTACAGCAAAGTGATGAGTCCAGAAAAGTCACATGAGGGCTGGCAAGGAACTTAGGGGGAGGAGGAGGAGGGCCTCAGGATCCTTGATAATAGGAGTAAAGTGGAAAAGAATACCAGCACTTAGTAAATCAAAATCATTTTATGAGATAGTCTTATTACTGAGTTCCATTCAGCAGTCCAGAGACCAAGGTACCTTCCCAGATGTAATCAATCAGTCTTCACTTTGTCGGAAACTGGTGTGTAGTTCTGTTACAAAAGGCACACAGCAGTAGAATTCCACTATGCAAAGAGGGAGTGGAGTTGACTTATCTTAGCTTCAAATCTGCAGACAGTACCATTGCTTCATTTCTGCAAAAAATAAAAAATCAGAATGAGAAAATTGGACTCTTTATTTCATAGCTGTAAGCACAGTCATAGATAAACATCTATCACCTCAAGAGTAGCCAGTATTGAGGCATATGCCCACCCTGAACAACAAAGGAGCATTGGGCCGTGCCATAATCTTCCAGAAACCTAGTCAACAAATACACAGTAATATACACATAGTAAACCCTTTTTTGCCTTTTCTTACAAAAAAATTTAAGGACTAACGGCTCTTGGAGATTTACTAACCTATTGTAAAATTTGTATTTCTTTAAAATGGGTGTAATTGCCCTTTTGAACCCCTGGTTTTTGCATGTAGCAAGTCATTCTGGACTGTTCCATTACTTATTGGTCTTGTACAACACTGCCTTTCAGAGGCTTGATATTTTTAATCACAGAACAGACCCTAAGAGGTGGTTCACACTGGGGCGGCACGACTTCGGGGGCGACTCGGCAAGGCAACCTGGAGACGACTTCAGATGTGACTTGCAAAATTACTTCTGTATAGAAGTCAATGCAAGTCGCCCCCGAAGTCGTACAAGAACCTTTTTCTAAGTCGGAGCGACTTGTGTCGCTCCTATTAGAACGGTTCTATTGACTACAATGGGACGCGACTTGTCAGGCAGCTGAGTCGCCTGACTAGTCGCCCCAGTGTGAACCGGCTCTAAGGGATGACCCTACATAGAGTGATTTTTTGTGAACTCAGGCTTTTATTGAGGGCAGTGAGCACCTAAAACTAGTAGGCACTCTGTTTTCTGCCCTTTTAGAAATGTAATAAATACATAAAATGTTATTAAACTGATTTAAAAAAAAATACATTTTAGAAAAGGTTGTAGCAGGTACAAGAAGGGGCATACTCTGTAAGGCACATGCCTATCATGTATAGCCAACCTGAAAGTAAGATTTATTACGGTACCGCAAAGTAAAACTGAAAAACATTTTTGCATTGGTGACTTTAGGAAATCATCACTCAGTGATGATTAATCTTTTTTTCATTATATACTGGGGAAATTCCATTGGTTCAGTTCAATTATTCTTTTTGATAATCTTTTTTTAATTGGTGATCCAAAAGACCACTTTTAAAGAGTAATATTGAGATGCGCCCTGTTCAGAAGGCCAATGCAAACTTTATATTAGAAAAGATAGATATTTCGATGGATTTTCTGTTTCATTAGTTTCACTAGTTTCCACTTTGCCTTTCCTTGTTTTCTAATTGTCACTGACCCAGAACAAGCACTAAGGGCCAGATTCAGGTAGAATCGCGGCGGCGTAACGTATCGTAGATACGTTACACCGCCGCAATTTTTCATTGCAAGTGCCTGATTCACCAAGCACTTGCGTGAAAAATTACGCCGGCGGCCTCCGGCGTAAGCCCGCGTAATTTAAAGGGGCGTGTGCCATTTAAATTAGGTGTGCTCCCGCGCTGGACCTACTGCGCATGCTCCGTTTTGAAATTCCCGCCGTGCTTTGCGCCAACTGCCGTCATTTTTCCGATCGGCGACGTGCGTAGCGTACTTCCGTATTCCCGCACGTCTTACGCAAACGACGTGAAATTTTAAAATTCGACGCGGGAACGACGGCCATACTTTATACAGCACATACGTGTGATGTGTAAAGTTAAGGCACCAAAACCGACGACTAACTTTGCGACGGGAAACTAGACTAGTTTCCTCCTGCAGGTCGCTGTGCAACTACAGGGAAACGCTGTCCAACACACCCAAAAGTATTTAAACAGGTGCTGCTAGCTCTGCAAGATAGAATGGACTAGCTGCCAGACAGTTAACTATTTACCCTCTTTTTATAGAAAAAAAAAATGGTCGTGTTTAGGCTTTAACGACGTGGAAATAACGCGCATGCTCAGAAGCAAGTTATGAGACAGGAGCACTCGTTCTGGTAAAACTAGCGTTCATAATGGAGATAGCACATTAATCACGCTGTAACAGACTGAAAAGCGCGAATCGGCAAAAGCAGCCCCAAGGGTGGCGCCATCCGAATGGAACGTCCCCTTTATAGTGCCGTCGTATGTGTTGTAAGTCACCAAGCTTTGCTAGAGCATTTTTTTTAACGACCGTGTGTAGGCAAGGCAGGCTTAACAATATTCGGGTTGAAAAAAAAACATTGTTTTTTCTAGACCATTAAAAATAGTTGTGTGTACGCTGCATAAGAAGCACAGATCTCAATGGATCAGCCTAACGGGCAGCAATTATTTTGCTATGGCAGCTTATTTATTTTTTATTCACTCCAATAATACATTAAAACTGACTTAGGACTGGGCTCTAATATTTATCCTAATATATACTGTACCTTTTACACCTGGCTCCACATCTGGTTAAACCCTATAGATTTTATTAACCTTAGTTATGTCCATGCTGGTGCTCATTTTGAACTTAATGCAGCCCCACCCTCATAGATTGAAGCATGAGAAACAGGGTGCAAATTGAAAAATTTGGTTTACATACATTCTAAAAGCACTGTGAAAAAAACTGATGAATCTGGAAGGAATTTTTAACCACTTAAGGACCAAGCCTGTTTTTCAGACTCTGTTTACTAGTTAAAAACAATTTTTTTTGCTAGAAAATTACTTGGAACCCCCAAACATTATACATTTTTTTTTTAACACCCTAGAGAATAAAATGGCGGTCATTGCAATACTTTTTGTCACACTGTATTTGCGCTGCGGTCTTATTGTGAAAGATAATGTTACGCATGACAGGTCCTCTTAAATATGAGATCTGGAGTCAAAAAGACCTCAGATCTCATATTTGAACTTAAATGCAATAAAAAAAAAAAAAATTGTCATTTGAAAAAATTACAACAAAAGAAGTCCCTTTAAGACGTATGGGCGGAAGTGACAATTTGACGTCGCCTCCACCCTGCAGTGATATGGAGATGGGTGGGGGGCCATCTTTCCCTCACTCATCTCCATACACAGCAACAGAAAGGACCAGATCACCTACACCGCTGCCCACGGCTCTGGTAAGCGGCGGAGGGCAGCGGATAACGGCGGGAGGGGATGCCCATCTCCCACCGCCGATAAAAGTGATCTAGTGGCATATCCGCCGCAGAGACCACTTTTATCCTGTAGCGGACCGCCCGCTGAAGAAGAGGATACCGGGGTTATGGTAGCTAGCTGCTACCATAACAACGGTATTCCTGTTTAAACAGAGGTCGTATAACGAAGGTGGGCGGTCTGGAAGTGGTTAAAGTGAACTTGGTATTTCCCAAATTAAAAACTCATCCTGCAAAGTTAGCAGCACCACTACTATTCTACACTTTTAAGTATGTTGTCGTCTTGCAAGCTGGGTGCCTTGTTTCCTCCTGCAGGTCGCTGTGCAACTACAGGGAAACGCTGTCCAACACACCCAAAAGTATTTAATAGCCCAGGTGCTGCTAGCTCTGCAAGATAGAATGGACTAGCTGCCAGACAGTTAACTATTTACCCTCTTTTTATAGAGTGCAACTGCCTTTATTTTTCAGAGAGGTGGGAGTGTCCCATTAAACTCAAAGCAAGGTGAACGGAATTGACTTTTTAACTTAAGCACTGTTGCAGTGTTTCCTGGATAGCATTAATGGTTCACTAATTGAGTACATGTTGCCCGTAGTTGCTGTTCAATGTGTAATTATTACAACCCCCAAATCCAATAAAGGTTGTGTAAAATCTACGTAAAAACAGAATGCAATGATTTTACTAATCTCATAAACCCATATTGTAATAGAAAACATATCAAATGTTTAAATTTAGAAAAAAAATAATTTTGAAATTGTATGGCAGCAACAGGTCTTAAAAAAGTTAGGACAGGGCAACAAAAAGATGGCAAAGTAATTGGTGCTCTCAAGGAAGAACATTTTGCAACTAATTACTGTATTTATTGGCGTATAACACTCACTTTTTTACCCTGAAAATAGAGGGTAAATTGTGCCTGCGTGTTATACGCAGGGGGCTATGGAAAGTTTTTTCCCTGAAACTTCCCCCTTAAAGTTAGGGCGCGTTTTATACGCCTGTGCGCGTTATACGCCGATAAATACGGTAGGTTAATTGGCAACATGACAGTAACATGATTGGGTATAAAAAGAGCATCTTAGAGAGTCAGAGTGTCTCAGAAGTAAAGATGGGCAGAAATTCACCAATTTGTGAAAGGCTTCATTTAAAATTTGTTAAACAATTTCAAAAGAATTACAATACACCTATATACACTTGTTACTTTAACCTACTGCGTTATCTCTAAGCTATGGGAAAGCATCTCCAACTCCTGTTTTATCACCTACTCAAAATAAATCTATATAATCAATTAGTGTAGTGCTTTTCTTAAACAAACATGAAAAATTACACTAGTGCTTGACTAATTGATTACATACATTTCTGAATAATGTTCCTCAATGTAAAATTGGAAAGACTCCAGTACATGATATCGAAAAATTCTGAGAGTCTGGAGAAATCGATGTGTGCAAGGGACAAGGCCGAAATGCAATATTGAATGCCGTGATATTCAGGCCCTCAGATGGCACTGCATTAATAACAGGCATGATTTTGTGATGGACATCACTGCATGGGCTCAGGAATACTTTCAGAAATCACTGTTCAAAAAACTGTTTTGTGGTCAGACGAATCAATGTCTTTTTCAGAAAAGGCCTTGCATTTTTCAGCAGGGCAATGCTAAACTGCATACTGGATCTATGACAACAGCATGGCTTTGGAGTAGAAGGGTCCGATGATACACCGTGGTAAACATGGCCCTGTCCCAACTTTTTTTTATATGTGGTGTTGGCATCAATTTCAAAATGACTTTTTTTTTATTTTTTCCTAAAATGGTAATTTTTTTTATTCTTTATCTAGACACATGATATAGTCAGGCATCTAGTCATAGAAGACATATTGTAATACAACTATATACAGTAAGAAAACCTGGTACCGAAGCCAAAATAATTGGAGAACAAGCAATACAAAGTAGACATGTAAAATGTCTCCCCTGTAACGGTCTGTATTTTAGAACTATGAGGAAAGGGGGAGGCATGTGAATTAGGAAAGGTGTAGAAGAAAAAAGAAAGAATGAAAAGTGGAGTGGCAAAATCAGTTAGGGGAAAAAAAAAGGCTCCTGTCTCTAATGGTCTTGTACTAAGGCCTCAAATTCATATCTAACAAGGCTGCAAGTTAGAGGATATATATGGAAATGTTTTTCGGATTGTTCTTTAATAGGAGTTGTAAAGGTAAAAAATGTTTTCCCCAAATAGCTTCCTTTACCTTAGCGCAGTCCTCCTTCACTTACCTCATCCTTCCATTTTGCTTTTAAATGTCCTTATTTCTTCTGAGAAATCCTCACTTCCTGTTCTGTAACTACACACATTAATGCAAGGCTTTCTCTCTGGTGTGGAGAAAGCCTCTTGAGGGGGGAGGGGGCGAGCAGGCAAGTCAGGACACTTTCTACTTTGCAGATAGAGAAAGGAGCTGTGTGTTAGTGGGTGTCCTCACACTCCTGCTTGCCCCCTCCCCCCTCAAGAAGCTTTCTCCACACCAGGGAGAAAGCCTTGCATTACTGTGTGTAGTTACAGACAGAAGAACAGGAAGTGAGGATTTCTCAGAAGAAATAAGGACATTTAAAAATGGAAGGATGAGGTAAGTGAAGGAGGACTGCACTAAGGTAAAGGAAGCTATTGAGGGAATTGTTTTACCTTTACAACCCCTTTAAGCCTGGTTGAACAAAAAATAACTGTCCGGTCAGACCCGCTGTACTTGCGATCTGACGTTAGTACAGTGATCTCCCCCACTGAGCTGTTGTATTCTGACAAGGGGAAAGCCCCCCCGCTAGAACACTACGATCAGCGTTCTCAGCCATTGGCTGAAAGCGCTGGTCGGCTGCTGGTTTTCCAGTAAGCTTGTCAAACAGAAGCCGGCCAAGCAGCATTGTTTATCATTACAAACAATAGTTCTTTTTGACAATCCAATATAAGCTTACTTGAAAAATCTCTATTCGTTGTATGTACTACCTGTCTGCTGACCATCTTTTTCCACAACTTCCTGGATTTCCTGCATACTTTGCAGTTTCTCTTCTGCTGTGTACTTTCAATTTCTAAGGACTGTATATCACATGCTGCCCTTAAGCAGTGATTCCTATACGGACTCTGCCTCCTGAAACTCCTCCTCTCAGCACCTCTGTAGTTCAGAAGACATGCTCTGTAAAATGTGTGACACAGCATTGCCTACTTGCAGGGCATAGTGAATATGTGTGTCAGAATTCCAGGTAGCAAGTGTGTGGGGATCTTCACAAAGTAAGTTTACAAACGTCAAGATCATTTAAAAAGAGTAGGCTAGAAATAATTGAATTATAATGTGAAAATTAATATATGATTTTACATTTTGACCATAGATACACTTTACGTGTTTAAATAGCCCTGAACATAGTTATTGTAACAAGCTGTAAGCTCTGTGGAACAGAGGCTTGATTATAAAATGCTTGGACACATCTCATTTCAAACTCAAGCTACTCAGTACTGCCTTTGTTTATTCTAGAACAATATTGGCAAAACTGCTCTTGCAGAGCATGTTTTGTGAGATTGCATAATGTAATTTATGTTTTTTTTTTTTTTTTTATGCTAACTTGGTCTCATTAAGTACAATCTTTCTCCATTGTGCTTGATTTGAGAAGCGTTAAATAAGTTGTTTACATTCCACATTGTACACACACTGGGAGCTGGTGTAGTGTACCCAAAGCTGACAGGATAAGGTTTATTGTAGAATTTATTCAGATAAAATGAATAAAATATTACTTATAGATTGTCTAAAGCATGTGTGGAAAATAATCATTCTTTGCAAACAATTCACTTTTAAATCCAGAACAAATAGTTAAAAAAAAATTAAAATACAAATGATTTTCAACAAATGTGCACACTCCAGTTAAATCTCCATCCAAAACATTTTTGGGGGTTTTGTTTGAAGCAGGAAAGAGCATCACTAAGGTTTTATTAGTACCTCTTTTGGGATATTTGCACCTTTCTCCTGTTCCAATGTTAACTGGTAAACTTTAGATTCTTTCCACTTTTTATCCTGGAGAAAACATCCATCTGGACAGAAAGTGATTGTAAAACACTTCTGCCTAGCACTGGGGTCCGCAGTTTGAATTACAGATAGGATACTATCTGCATGGAATTTTCATGTTCTCCCTGTGCTTGTGTGGGTACTCTGGGTTTAACCTTGTGGATTAATTGGTTCCTGGCCAAATTTGCCCTAGTGTGTGTGTGTGTGTGTGTATGCATGTGAGATAAAGACCTTGACATTGAGAGGTTGTAAGCTATTTGAGGGCAAGGACTGATGTGAATGTACAGCATGTAAAGTGCTGCCTAAATTGTTGATGTTATATTAAATACCTGTAGTAAATAAATACAGTACATCTCCAAAATGAGCACACAGACAGCCATAAAAACTTTAAAAGAAACTCTAACCACTCCCCTCTCTACCAAAGACTAGCACAAAATGACAACTCTTATACTAAACTGCACAGTCAGCTGGCTTGCCAGACAGACTAGTCACATGACACTCTCAGGCAAAATTACATGCAGGTACCTGCATATCCTTCTTTAGAAACATACAAGGGTTTTTCAAAAAGTTTCCACACTTTTTTTTATACATTTCATGTCCATCTTCACCACAGCGTGACAACCCTTATATTAATGTAGCGCCCCCTTACTTTCAGTATGGGCACTACGCTAAAGTTAGTGGGGAATGGGAGAGTTATTTTGCTCCCAAACGTCCACTGGGTCAGTCTGTGCTCCAGGGATGCAATACCATCCCTGGCCAGCAGTTGGCACCAGAGGGGTTCTGGCAGAGCAACTTTCCCCAGCAGCCAATTAGAGGAGCTTTTCCCTCGTGGGGCATGCTGGGGGAGGGTATATCTGTGACAGGTGTCATGTGCTAGGCAAGTTTTGCGGGGTCCCGGTTCCAGGTGCGGCATCCACCTTCAGGGTGCGCGCATCCATGGACACCGCCAGCGTGACCCACCAGGCCAGAATTGCAGGCTACACAAAACCTCACCCGGAGGTAAAAGGGGACTCCAGTGACTTACTGGGTCCCCGACTCTATTGAAACGATCCCAGGCTGGGTGCCGTTCGATTGGGGGGTTGGCTTGAGGGGAACCCGGAGGCAGGTTGTCCAACAGGGCTTGAACGAACCAATCGGGGATCTGGTGACCGGAATGCTGACAGGTACGCTTTGCTGTCATCTGGTGACCTATTCTAAAAACCTACTGGGAGGATTCGCTCCATTCATCCATTTAGCTCACCTAAAGTAATTGGCCTGTGGCAGAGGCCCTAGAGCCAGGTCTGTGAGAGAGATCTGTTCCTCCCAGAAAATCCAAAGTGACACCTCGGCTGCCAGGCTTGTGAGAGGGGTCTGTCCGGGGGCACTTCACCCACTCAGAAAGCGTGGCAACGAATCACTAGTACATATCCAGGCCTGATACCGCAAGGTTCTCCTTTTCTCCTCATCAACCTTTTCTTCCCATTTGAAGTTGATGTTGGCCGAGTTGGCCAGGAAATAAAGCATTGAAAAACCCTTTATTCATTGTCTGGACCTTCGCTCACTGCTTTGTTCTCCAACTGCACCCTTACGCCACATTAAGGTAACTCAATATGCCGATCCCAATAGCAAATCAGCAGCTCCTGCGTGGGTAGCGCTACACTAAACTGCAAAGTTAACCGGCTTGCCAGACTAGTCCCATGACACTGTGACATGACCAAATATTATTCCTCCCGCCCTCACTTTTTCCAACAAAAATATGAAAATACAGAAACTTTTTGAAGACCCCTCATACTACTGTGTTTTATCATGTCATCATCATGTCTAGTTGGAGGGCCTTATTGGCCACCAAGCCTGTCTCACTGAGTAGGGTGTGTGATGGATGGATGACAGATAGACAGGGAAGGCTCTATTCTAAAGTCAAGATAAAATCCATTTCAGAAGAGCCCATATAGGAGGAACTTCTGGTTAACAAATGTAATAATAAGTGCTTTTTTCTGGTGCTTCCTTTTTACCCAAATATTTTGAAGCCGGATAGGCACAGACAACAACTTGTGTTTCTGGTTTAGAAGATCAGTTAATCTGTCTATTAGCAGTCCTTCCGGCTGCAAAAATAAAGACAATTTTTCAAATAATGTTTAAAGAGTTGCATAGCTCTGCAAGAATTGCACAAAAACGTTTTCATAGACTCAAGTTGATTATTTAATAAGCTCCGAAGTGTTCTACAGTGAGGTAAATTGTGTTTTACTCATTCCAGTAATGACAGAATGTTTTCTCTGTATTGTAAGACATTTGAAGGAATTTCCCAAGTGATATTTGAGACAGGGAGCATATAGTATAGTCTTTTTTTTTTTTTTTTTTCTCAAACAAGGTGGTAAAGCTGTTGTTGGTATTGCAGAATAACGAGCCATCCCTAGGATATTAAAGTTATTAAATCTCTGGTGACAGGCACTATGGCTTGACTTTAATGTCAGCTAGCAGTGCGGAAGAATTTTGACAAGGGGGGTAGAAGTCTTGATCAAATTGACCATTTTTGTTTCTAAAGAAATTACCTAACCCTAAAACATTTGGAAGTAATTACCTTAAGTATGGTTTTAATAACAATGTTGAGCAAATTTGTTAAATTCTGAGTGGCAGTGAGTTATGTACAAGCCTCTATTTCTATTTTAGTTATTTTATACATTTTAATGGCATGGAAATTCAATCTATGCACACCTAAAAAAAACTCTACATTATCAAATGTGTTTTTATTATTCACTAGCTGTTTACTGCCTTTGGCGCAACAGAAGGAAACATGTCCATGTTATGTAGCTCATAAATATCCACATGCTGTGGAATGTAAATGAGAAAATCTATGAGTAGATTCTGATATGTAGAGAGAAGTGAAGCTGTTAGTTTTGGATATAGTGTTTGAAAATAACATCATTTTCTGGTTTGGGCCTGTAGTAAGAAAGTAAAGCAGGTCCTACATTGTCAAATGTATAGATTTCCCCATGACGGACCGTTTTCATCGGTCCACCGCTGAAGTGGCCTGATGGTGTGATGTGTGTACACACCATCAGTTCAAAAACCGATCGGGTCAGAACGCGGTGACATAAAACACACGACGTGCTGAAAAAAACGAAGTTCAATGCTTCCTAGCATGCGTCGACTTGATTCTGAGCATGCACGGGTTTTGAACCGATGCTTTTGTGTACTAACCATCGGTTTGGCCCGATCGGTCAGCGGTCCATCGGTTCGACTTTAAAGCAAGTTTTAAAATTTTGGTCCGAAGGACAAAAGACCGATGGGCCTTACACACAGTCGGTTTGGACCGATGAAACTGAACCTCGGTCCATTCTCATCGGTTTTGACCGGTCGTGTGTACGCGGCCTAAGTGTAGCAAGTAAAAGCAACTGGGTTTTATTTAAAAGCTACTAACATAGTAAGCAAACAGGTAGGCATGTTGTAACTAGTATTGTCTAAGCCAGCTGAGAGTGTCCTGGAGTCTTTCAAGAAATGTAAGCTGCTCCTTAGCCTGGTGTGCCCATGACGGACCGAGCGATCCCGACCAAATTAACCAGTCCTTAATTTAACACAGCCCTGTCAGACTACAGAGACATAAATATGGTGAGGTGGAGAATATGACGACATCTGCCCGCCTTTCTAACACAGCCAATCAGAGAAAGCCTTGTATTCATTCATTAAAAAAAGGGTTCCTATAAATCGATTTGATTTTGCTCTGCGAACTGGATGGGAAGTCCCCGTACTGCTGTCAGTAAACATTGTATACTGTAGGTAGCTGATGTTGCATACAGTTTATACAGTGCTGATTGGTAAAGAAATAATTTGTTTGGACCAGCTTGACCAAAGCAAACTAAAGTCATAGCCTTCCTAGAGTTAGGCTTTAATGCTGCAATGTACCAAGAACAGTTGCTGTAGCCTGCGTTTAAACCACATTGCTGGCTTGTATTAAAGCTGAAGTCTGGGAATTAGCCAAAACGTACTCTTGCAGTGCCCGGCCTCGCACTGCAGATGGTCTAGAAGAGGAAGAGAATGTATTTCTTTACCACCACCCCTATCCGGCCAGCTCCAGTGCTCACCTTCTCCCTAAATCTCCATCCCATGGGCAGTCCCTCGGCAACATCACATGCAGTGTAGGGTTATTAATCCTATATTGTAAGTAAAGGAGGCTGGAGAGCGACTGTGGGTATAGCGATTTAGAGAGAAGGCAGTGCTGAGGGGAGCCTGCTAGAGCTAGGAATAAGGTTACTGTTTCTCCTTATTCATGCACCTGTAGACCAAATGAGCCATTCACCCTTGTTGTTCAGGTGGACACCACTACAATAGTGGGTTTTGGCTCATTTCTATAGTTTAACTTTAAATGGCATTACTCACCACCAGTAGAAGAAGTTTGCAGAAGTCTGATGAGGAGGATTAACATTTAACACCTGTCGAGAAAGTACAAAAGTATTTATACAATTTTGCCATTTGTGAATATCCACTGTACTCCTCTTTAACATGCCCCATGGAGAGAAAGCTTTGCAAAACCTGTTTGAAGTTTCTGAACACTTACAAGACGTGAATTCAGCAGGACATCACCACTAAGCTTCTCCATGTTACCAGATCGGCAGCTGTTACAATTCATTCGGTCCAGCATGACATGTTTGGGTAGGGAAGCCTTTTCTGAGACCCTGACAACAGGAGGGTAAACAGTGCACTGATATCCTGCTGCATCCTGAGTTTATTTTAGTTAACTCCTTGATACTCCTACTGATTGTACAGCTAACTGACAAGCACGCGGCCTGCGTTGTTTCCATTTATGTAAGGACCATCTACAGGTTGGCAGGCTCCTCACCCACTCTCCTCTTGGTGCCCATTCATTCCCTTTTACATTTTTTATTTTTCTTGCATGCATACTGTTTTGGTGAAAGCTATTCCTTGTATCACTCTACTGCAGGGGTCAGCAACCCGTCAATCACAATCTACCTGTCAACCGCGGGCAGGTGACAGGTATATCATGTATCTTGCGTGCCAACCCCTGTTCCCATTTTTCCTGAAGCAGCTGAAAGCCTGCTCCTCTTCCTTCCTCCCACATTCAGCTGCTGCCAGAGGAAAGGAGATTGGTTCCAGTAAATGCTGCTCCTCGTATCCCCTTCTTTCTGCTGCCTCACCCACCTGTGTGCTCCCCTGCCCATTCATAACTGGAGCATAGTAAACTGTGTTTAGTCAGAGATTAAGGTCTGTGTCTCAAAAGTCTGTGATCTATTCAGACCTCTGATATTTCTACTATCTGACACCCTTCACTGCCCTACTGACACTAACCTCTGCCCTAGTGGCACCGCCACACACTGTCCACTTTTAAGGTAGGCTAAGTTTATGTTTTTACAGTGACATTTGTTTTATTATATTTTCTAAATGTTCCTTACTATTTAGTTAGGCTTTGCTAGTTAAATTCCTTAAAAAACAAAATAAAAAATGGTTTCGTACCCAGATAATCTTCGATTTCTTTCATGTTGTTTAGGTAGATCTCTACCTCTCTAAAGTTGCCTACCTCTGGTCTACTGTAACCTCAGGGATCAGGAACCTGCCCCTTGGGGAGATGGGGGGAGGGTGTCTTCTAACCTTCCTTGGCTTACAGGAAGTGGGCTAAATGATGCAGAGGGGCAGTAGCTAGAGTTGGTGGATGAGGGGTGCAGTACCGGAGCTTCTGATTAGGTCTTATTGAGTCCTCATTCTCCCATCCATATGTGCAACATTTATTTGTTGTAATGTAAAATTCCTACTCTGATCTATCGGAGTAGAAATTCTCCATTGAAACAGGATATTGTGGTTTGAATGGGAAGACAGACCCTGAAAGTGGGGGTTTTGAAGAAGAGTCTGTTCACTTCTAAAACATATGCCACAGTAAAGGCTCTGCAAAGCAGGGATGGGTAAGTATGTGGCTTGTCATGACTGATCAGGGAGGTTATCAAAGCCCACTAAAAGTGGAGTTACACTTTAAGTACATTGAACCTCAGCAATCCTGTAAGTGAGCTTATGCTTTGCCTATGCGGGACAAAACAATAGGTTTAGTGTAATGTAGATGAATCTACCTTTTCTTCATTTTGCTCCCACTTTACTCCATTCAGCTGCCCAGAACAAAAGGAAGTCCTATGCAAGCTAAAAGTTCCTAAAGTGGATGCCTACACTAGGCTATAGACCCCCAGTGTGACTACAATGATTGCCCTACTGCTGTCACATTGAGTACCAAGCATGTGCTCCTTTCATCTTTAGCATTGAAATGAGAGGTAGGGAAGTGAGCTAAAGAAAGGCAAGTAAGCTGCTGCTTCAATGGGTGAATCATAGGTTTGCTTATTAATTTGATGTTTGCGTAATAGCTGCATTTTTTCACTCACTGTCTTTTTAACACCCATGGAACCATTATCTTGGCTTGGATTATTAATGTGATTCCCAGAAGTGGTCCCACATTAAATAAAGACTTCTGTATATTTATCTTTTAAACTGCTGGGTTGCTGCAGGCTTTGCCCCGGTATGCATCTTCTTCAGCTGCTTGCCTCGCTTAATTTTTTCATATGGGTGCTAGTATCTATATAGTGAGTTTGTAAAAGTTGAAATGTTCTAAGTTTTATACCTAAATCTGTCTTGAAATCCATTTCCCGTCATCCCTTGCAAAACAGCACTGACAGAGGTGCCCACACTAGGTGCCAATCAGCCTTTGCCACATGCACATGTGCTAAAAGGGAAAATGCAGATAAGAGACAATAGAACTGATGACTTATCAGTGTCTCGTTGCTCTTCATTGTCTATTTAGCAGGCTAGGGCAAGTAGGTGACACTATTGTATTCCTTAACTAACACCGAAATTGACTGCTGTGTTGTATGCAGGACTCTACAAAGCCCAGGCACCAGGTTGCCACAGCAACCAGAAATCAGGTCCCGGTGCCCGGTCTCCCTCCAGCCCATCCACCTCTGCCAGTGGCACCAGATATGAGCAACTCCTCGGACAGCCGCCCACTGAGCTCCTCATGTTCTTTCTTCCCTTGCATGGGGAAGCAATGATTAGGCAGCCTGTTAGCCTCTTCCCATTCCATTGGCTGTAGCTTTCCACCTACTTTTGGTCCTCCCTCAATTGGAAGGCGAGCTAGGGACAGCGGCTTCTGCAATTGGCTGGCCGGGAAGATAGTGAGGATGGTGCACTGAGGAGCCGACAGTGAGCCCTAATGCTGCACAATGGCCGAGAGTGACCTGGCTGAACCCTGCAGGGAGGGCAGTCCGGGGTGAGGCTCGGAAGCTGGCCGAACTCAGGCGAGAGGAGACAACCCAGGGGCCCCACCAACAGGAAAATAGGAGGGGTACACTGTGAGAGGAATGTATGACTGACCACATTGTCCCAGCAATAGGTGTTCCCCGCCTCGTGTCCTGCAATTTTAGGACAGTCAGTATAGATCATGTTAGCACCTCTCTTATCTTAGAGACCCACTCCCCCCCCCCCCCATTAGATCAGAGTCCCTTTATATTAGCACCCCCCTTGGAGACCCCCACAATTATATCAGAGTCCCCTTTTATCAGTGATTCTGACTTTAGAGATCAATGGTTGGCCATCTCTGTTGTCCGAAAACAAAGCCCTGCCAGTCAAAATAAAATAGTGCCTACCTTTTTTTTT
The DNA here is from genome assembly GCF_905171775.1 of Rana temporaria. NCBI lineage: Eukaryota > Metazoa > Chordata > Amphibia > Anura > Ranidae > Rana > Rana temporaria. Next base: position 339,532,044 of record NC_053493.1, on the reverse strand, counting down.
TAGCTGGCTTCAACATTCAAAAAAGATTTGTCAAGTCCTGTTTGTATGAATCACAAAAGTGACAGGAGAGAATTACAAATCCTTGGGTAGATATTTCAGTTCACATTATATGTATTCGGTGTGTTTTGCTTAAAAAATGCGGTATGTCATAAACATCGAACTGTTCTAAATTCCAACTGAAAATTTTGATTTTTTTTTTTTTTTCCTCAGTATTAGGCATTCCTTTTTCAGTTATAAGGGGGGATTTTTTTATATTGTTTGTTTTAATTGCAGTGTCAGGGTGTATGTTTATAATGTTCTTTGGCTTATCCCACTCCGTGGGTTGCAGATTTTCCCAGTATGATCAGATTTCAATATATGGGAAGAATTATCAGATCAGCTTTTTCTCCAGCACGACAGCACTAAGTCCGTCTGGAATTTGGGCTTCCCTCACTTAACTGAATATTGTGTAAATCAGGCTCTCGGGTTACAGAGGGAGGCACGGGGTTGCACAGCATCCATTTGTCAAGTTGATTGCACATCAGTGAAGTAGCATTAGATCCTCTTTGAACAGATATGAAATGTAAAGCTCTTCTTTCTGTCTTCCTGGCTCACATCTCTGTCTCGTGAAGAAAGGTCTCTTAAGAAAACAAGGTGATACCACAGTGGAACCACTTAGTCAAACTGTCTGTCTGCTTTGGTTTAGGAAATAGCTTTCAAGTTGGCGAGGCAGAAAATTAGCGAAAATTAGCAAGAGATTATTGAACACGTAGATCCTGTCCAGCAAGGTGGCCTGGTAGGATGGTAATTGTCTGGTTAGACTGTCATTTTATGTTGAGGTTTTTGATTGATTTAAACAAAAAGCTGTCATCTGTTCCCAGAACAGTTTTAAAGCATCCAAATGGTACGTAACTTTCCCCAACACATAAATAGTTATAGGATTTTCTCCTCTCTCCTTTTTAATTTAAAGAATATTTAACTCCAAGAATAAAAATATATTTCAGCTTACCATCCCTTATGCCGCGTACACACGGTCGTTTTTCGGCATGAAAAAAAACACGTAATTTTTTTAAAACGCCATTTAAATTGATCGTGTGTGGGCTTCACATCGTTTTTCGGCTTCTGAAAAATGTCGTTTTTCATGTTGTAAAAAATGATCGTGTGTGGGCAAAAACAACGTTTTATACCCGCACATGCCCAGAAGCAAGTTATGAGGCGGGAGCGCTCGTTCTGGTAAAACTACCATTCATAATGGAGTAAGCACATTCATCACGCTGTAACAGACAAAAAAGCGCAAATCGTCTTTTACTAACAAGGAATCAGCTAAAAGCAGCCCAAAGGCGAATAGAACTTCCCCTTTAGAGTGCCGTCATACGTGTTGTACGTCACCGCGCTTTGTTCATCATTTTTCAAAAACTATGGCGTGTGGGCAACGTCGTTTTTAATGATGAAGTTGGAAAAACTTCGTTTTTTGGACATGCTGAAAAATGACATTTTTTTTCCATGCCGAAAAACGACGGGATTAGATGTAGTGACTGCATTTTTTGCAATACACTTCCTGTGTTAGAGTGACAACACCAACTAACTGTAATTTATCTGTGGAGAAGTATGTTAGGACTACAGAATACCTCCGTCCTTTCCCAGGGGGCATTCTTAAAGTTGTTGTAATGCCTTGAAAAGCCCACTGCAATACTAACCAATCAATAACCTCAATCATACTCCACAAAACCTTAAATTGCTTTTTACCTTTTCTGCTTGTAATACTCCTCATCACGTGATTGCGGCCCCCCTGCATTGCTAAGCTTAGAGCGGCTGGTAGGCGTGTGCATTCTCTTCTGAGCATGAGATATGATATGTCACAAGAAAGCGGGGGGCAGAGCTGACTAGGGAGAACTGAGGAGCATGTGACATGCATAAATGACAAAGGGGAAATGAAAAGCAGGACTGAGAGGGACAGAACAGAGCTAACTGGCTGGGGAGTGCTGGGACTGACAACGGCACACTAAAGTATCAGTGAGCAGAGGGCAATTGAATGGCTTGATTAAATATTTTTTTCTAATCAGCCATTTATAAAACAAAATAGTGGATAATGCAAAAGTAAATTTCAGCAATAATAGAAATCTTGTACACAAAGACATCTGGGAACAGTGCTAACTAATAAAAGCGAAGCAGGGGCTGGATATAAAGGAAGTCTAGCTCACTAGATTTCAGGAAAGTTAGGGCTAAGCCCAGTTTAGATGTACTGTTCCTGGACATGGAGAAGGCCTTTGATTCTATTGATTGAACTTGTATGCGGTATGTTTTGGCCCGCATGAGTTTTGGTCCCTTTCCTAAATGGATATCCTTGTTATATTGTTTCCTGTGACCCCTCTCCTCAGGGCTCTTTGCTCTATCAATGGAACCCCTGGCCATTGCACTATGCGCCTCCATGGCCCTGCAGGAAATATGCGTGGCTTGTCTTCCAAAGATCACAGCTCTTTAATCTAATTATTTAATTCTCTTCCAATGGGATTCTAGGCCCTAATTACAGGCTGCGCTGTCTACTATGGACAATTCTCTACAGTTTCTGGCCTAAATGTCAATTGGGCTAAGTCTAAAATGCTATCCCTGTGCCCTCATCCACCTGCTAACCAGGTAGTTTCTTTTCAATGGGTCTCACAGGTTAATTATCTAGGGTTAGTCATTACAAATTCTTTTACAGATTGTTTACCCTAAATGTCTCCCCATTCCTTTCTCTTCTTAAAGAGTAGATGTAATGCCTGGGGGGACCTCCCACTCTTGTTGGGAAAATAAACTTGGTTAAAATGAAAATACTTCCTCTGTTTCTGTATATCTTTAGAAATTCCCCAGTATGGATTCCCATATCAGTTTTAAGTCCATTGATTGACTCCTATTTTTGTGGCGGGGTGGCAATCCCCCTGATAAAGTAACAATTTTACAGCAACCATGGCGGGAGGGTGGCCTAGCAGTGCTTAATTTCCACAAGTACCTAGATACTTTCTGGCTGGGCAACTTGTGTTTGCTCATTGCTGATTTCCATCATCCAACCCAGTTCAAGCAAAAATGCTGTTTGGTATCTTTTACAACATGAAGCTTCACCACATTCACTAAGCTCTGGGGAAAATTAGTACAACAGTACTTGCAAAATCAGTCTATTCGCCTTTAGTAAATCAACCCCATTCGATATTGGGTTATACTGCTGCATACAGAAGGATTTGGGTAATTGCAAACAAAAGAAACTGTGGCCAGCCTGGTATGACCCCTCTTACTCCCAGCATGCCCCAGTGTTTTGCTTGTGTCCTGGGATAGCAAATGCCTTTTGCATCTAAAAAAAGTTGCAATGTTTTTGCTAGCCATTTTCCTTCTCTTTAACCACTTCAGCCCTGGAAGAATTTACCCACTTCCTGACCAGAGCACTTTTTGCGATACGGCACTGCGTCGCTTTAACTGACAATTATGCGGTCGTGCGACATTGCACCCAAACAAAATTGACATATTTTTTTCCCACAAATAGAGCTTTATTTTGGTGGTATTTGATCACCTCTACGTTTTTTATTTTGTTTTTGTTATAAACAAATAATGTTAACATGAAAAAGAAGCAATATTTTTTGCTATAATAAATATCCCCCAAAAATATCTAAAAAAAACATTTTCCCTTAGTTTCGTCCGATATGTATTCTTCTACACATTTTTGGTAAAAAAAAATCACAATAAGCGTATATATATTGATTGGTTTGCGCAACAGTTATAGCATCTGGAAAATAGGGGATAGATTTATGTAATTTTTTAATTACATTTTTATTTTTTTAGTAATGGCTGTGATCTGCGATTTTTATCATGACTGCGTCGTTATGGCGGACACATCGGACACTTTTGACACTATTTTGGGACCATTGTCATTTATACAGCGATCAGTGCTGTAAAAATGCGCTGATTACTGTGTAAATGACACTGTCAGGGAAGGGGTTAAACACTAGTGGGCAATCAAGGGGTTAAGTGTGTCCTAGGGAGTGATTCTAACTGTGGGGGGCTGGTCTCACTAGAGCATGATAGAGATCACTGCTCCCGATGACATCTTCCCGTTCTGCAGCGATCACGATCTTGGGACACCGGCAGACATAGAGTACGCGGGCATGGTCACGGAGTACTCGGCAGGTGCGCGCGCAACCCACTAAGCTGCGATTTAAAGGGGACGTACCTGTACGCAAACAAAATGATCGTCCTTTTTTTCTCACAAATAGAGCTTTCTTTTGGTGTTTTTTTGCACTATAAAAAAAGGCCTATTATTTTGAAGAAAAAAAATATATTTTTTACTTTCTGCTATAATATATAGCCCAAAAATATATATATATACGTTTTTTTTTGTTTTGTTTTTTATTAGTTTAGGGCCATATGTACTCTGCTACATATTTTTGGTAAACAAAATCGCAATAAGCATATATTGATTGGTTTGCGCAAAAGTTATAGCATCTACAAAATAGGGGAAAGATTTAGGGACTTTTTTATTATTGTTTTTACTAGTAATGTCAGCGATCTGTGATTTTTAGCTGGACTGCAACATTACGGCGGACAAATATGACCCCAAGTGATACTTTTTGGTCACCAGTGACACCAATACAGTGATCAGTGCTATAAAAATACACTGGTCACTGTATAAATGGCACTGGCAGGGAAGGGGTTAACACTAATGGTGATCAAAGGGTTAAGTGTTCCCTAGGGAGGTGTTTTATAACTGTCAGGGGGACAGGCTCACTGGGTAGTAGAGAGTGATCACTAGGAACAGCTGACCTCTCTCTCCTCCCCTGTCAGAACAGGGATCCGCCTTGTTTACAAAGGCAGATCCCCGTTCTGCCTTTTTCCCGCGATCGTGGGTGCCAGTGGACATAGAGTCCGCTGGACCCGCCGGCGAGCTTCCCTACGCATGTGCCTGCAAAAGCCAAAGCACAAACCAACATACCAGAACGTAGCTTTGTGCAGCCGAGCCAACTTGTCGCAGTATAAATGTGGTGGCTGGTCGACAACTTGTTAAATTGATTGCAAAGGTTTTTTGCTCTGTGTAAGGCCCCGTACACACGACAGAGGAACTCGACGTGCTTGGCACGTCGAGTTCCTCGTCGAGTTTTGGGATGAAGCCGCCGAGGAGCTCGGCGGGCCGCCTTCTCCCATAGAACAACGAGAAAATAGAGAACATGTTCTCTATTTTCTCGTCGAGCTCCTCGGCGGCTCCATCGAGCCAAAACTGTACAGACGACAGAGTTTCTCGGCAGAATCCGGGTTTTGACCGAGTTTCTCTGTGAATTCTGCCGAGAAACTCTGTCGTGTGTACGGGGCCTGAGGGTTAGTGGATTTTTCTAATTAGAAGTCTCCTTAATCCTTTAAATTAAATTGTAATTTCAAATGCTAGACCCAAGTCGAGCTCAGCACAACCAAAAACCCTGGGCTTTCAAATCCCCCAAACTTATTTGTTCTATTCAGCATTTAAAGAGGAGGGTCACACAAAAAGTGAACCTCCGCTTTTTGGATCCACTTCCGGGTTCTGATCCCTGCGGGGAATCCAGCCTGTGATGTCAAACCCCCCCCCGGCTGTCTTATGGGAAACACTGTTCCCAGGAGAGAGCGGGGACCAGTGACGGCGCGCCGCGTTCCTCGCTCATGCGCAGTAGGGAATCGGGCAGTGAAGGCGCAAGGCTTCACTTCCTGATTCCCTCACAGAGGATGGCGGAGGAAGCAGCCGAGGACCAAGCGATTGCTCAGTCTCGGCTGCTGGCATCGCGGGCGTGCTGGACAAGTAAGTGTTAATTTTTTAAAAGTCAGCAGCTGCCTTATTTGTAGCTGCTGACTTTAAAAAAAAATTGGCGTAACCTCCGCTTTAAGAGCACCCTCACTTTCCAATTAGTGGGAATCATCTCCTAGCCTTTGCAAACACCTCTTCAGAGTCTCATAAAGAAGGTGGTTTTCAGGCACTACAAGGTAGAGTTCCACTCTCTGCTCCCTCCCCCGTTGATATCTCCAAACCTGCTTGTGTTACCACACTAATTACCAGATCTCCATGCAGCTTTTGCAGGAATTCTGAACCTTTTCACAGTTCCCAAACCTAAAGGGGGCATCTGCACCATTTTCGATCCTGGGGCACTAAATTTCATTCAGTACAGAAATTCCACATGTAATCCACCAAGTCTTTCATAGCCTCCTTCTATCAGGGATACTTTGTGACCTGTGCGGACATACGGTATGTGGACCTCCAAAATGCATGCTTGTATGTCCCATTTTTCCATAACATCTGCAATCATTTCTTCTGTTTGGTGTGGGTCCACAGCTTTCAGTTTGTGGCCCATTCATTCGGCCCGTCTTCCACAAGGTTTTAGTCTTTTTAATATTATCTGAAAAAACTTTCAGACCTAAAGTAGAGCTAAGCAATATTATATACTCCCAAGTAATTTCTGAAATTTTAAATACAGTAAAAAAAAATGAAAATATCCCCCCCCCCCACCTTTATAGTGTGAAGTGCACACAATGATACAGTGTTGTTACAAATATATTTAACTATCAACAACAAATAGTCCAATCAAAATCAAGTCCACCACACTTCAAACAGTGTGTTCACTGTGCTCAATAATTGGTGTCCAAAGTGGAAAAAAATGTCCTCCAATATGCCACATGCCTGTGATCACCACTCTCCAGCACGCAGTCTCGCTCAGCAGATAGCCATGCATTTTATAACAAATGATCGTCGTAGAAAGATTAATATTATAGGTTAGCGTCCAATGCTCTTTCAATCTTCCTCCATCAAACTATATATCCATTTCACATTACTCCACCAAGGAGCCACCATGGAAAAGCAGAAGCTCTGATGCAATACAATAAAAACACTGAAAATGTATTCATTGCCCAATAAAAAATACTCACAAACACATTAAAAAATGGCCCATAAAGACAAAATTGATCTGTTTGAGAATCAAAATAGCCATCAGCCTCCATGCTACCCATTAGTGAGCCAGCTCACCAGCGTCTCACCCAGTCCTGGCTCTTGTCACTTTCACCATGTAACTTCAGGGTTGGCACCTTCCGCCTTGTCACTTCAGGGTTAGCACCTTCTGGGTGGTGTGCGGTTCCGCCTCAAAACATTTCGTCCTGTGGACTTCTTCAAAATTGCATGGCTGCCCGACATAAAAAAATATCCCTCGGGGCAATGCTCAATATACACAAAAAATTAAAATAGGTTGGAACATTTACAAATACAATAAATACGAACATCACCTATTCATTATCAACATCACATATATTGCAAAAAGAAAAACAAATCATCTCATAATAATTCTTAAACTATCACTAATAACCATTAAACAATCTAATAAAAAAGTCCCTAAAAAATTATTATTCATAAGACCCCCCCTACAAAAATGTAGTATTTTTAATATAAGATCAATCCAGTATCACAAGGCAAATTCATCAACATGTTTATTATTACAAAGGTGATATTTAACTGACGTATTCTCTTAAAAATTACAAATTATTAAAACAATTGATATCTACTTCAGCATGAATGATAAGCCAAAGATCAAACGGATATAAAAAAAATGGGACTTTGAGTATAGCTCACCAGTGTTATATTAACAGCATAACACAACATTCTATAAAAATCTTGTTTTTAAAATAGACACGATAAAATACAATATTTCAAATTAAAATACCCCAAAAACGTTGGTGTATTATTGCAGACAAGATATGTCAGCTTCTGTCTATGCGGTTCACAAATTTCTTGTCTTGAAAGACTATTTTTTGTTGATATGTATATATACAGTGAGGGGAAAAAAAGCATTTGATCCCTTGCTGATTTTGTACGTTTTCCCACCGACAAAGAAATGATCAGTCTATAATTTTAATGGTAGGATTTAACAGTGAGAGACAAAATAACAATAAAAAAACCCAGTAAACCGCATTTCAAAAAAGTTATAAATTGACTTGCATTGTAACGAGTGAAACTTTGCAAAATATGACTTAGTGGCAATCACAGAGGTCAGACGTTTCTTGTAGGTTTGCACACATCTCAGAAGGGATTTTGTCCCACTCCTCTTTGCAGATCCTCTCCAAGTCATTAAGGTTTTGAGGCTGACGTTTGGTAACTCAAACGCCCAAGCGTGTCACGATCCTACGGGGTAAAATGACCGCACCAGCCAAGCAGACACTGGCTGGAAAAAGCGCCCAGAGGCGATTCAATTTGCATGAGTAGCGCTATACAAGTCATTCATTCATTCAAACCTTCAGCTCCCTTAACATATTTTCTATGGGATTACATCTGCACACTGACATTAGGCCACTCTAGGACCTTAATGTGCTTCCTCTTGAGACACTCCTTTGTTGCCTTGGCCGTGTGTTTTGGGTCATTGCCATGCTGGAATACCCATCCATGACCCATTTTCAATGCCCTGGTTGAGGGAAGGAGGTCCTCATCCAATATTTGATAGTACATGGCACTGTCCATTGTCCCTTTAATGCGGTAAAGTTGTCCTGTCCCCTTAGCAGAAAAAAAAACCCACAAGGCATGTTTCCACCTCCATGTTTGATAGGTGGGGATGGTGTTCTTGGGGTCATAGGCAGCATTCCTCCTCCTCCTCCTCCAAACAGGGCGAGTTGAGTTGATGCCAAAGAGCTTGATTTTGGTCTATTCTGACCACAACACTTTCACCTAGTTCTCCTCTGAATCCTTCAGATGTTCATTAGCAAACTTCAGATAGGCCTGTACATGTGCTTTGTTGAGCAGGGTGGCTTTGCGGGCACTGCAGGATTTCAGTCCTCTACCGCAGTGGTTCGCAACCTCAGTCTTCAAGTACCCTCAACAGGCTATTTTATCTAAGAGAAATTCCCAAAACATGGCCTGTTGGGGGTACTTGAGAATTGAGGCTGAGAACCACTGCTCTACAGCGTAGTGTATTACCAATTGTTTTCTTGGTGACTATGGTGACAGCTGCCTTGAGATCATTGACCAGACTCTCCTGTGAATTTATGGGCTCAAAATTCTCATGATCATGCATGGAGCCCCAGACCGAGGGAGATTGACCGTTATTTTGTATTTTTTCCATTTGCGACTATTGGCATCAAGTGTTGTCACCCTCTCACCAAGCTGCTTGACGATGGTCTTGCTGCCCATTCCAGGATTGTGTAGATCTGCAATCTTGTCCCTGATATCCTTGGACAGCTCTTTGGTCTTGGCCATAGTGGAGATATTGGTATTTGATTGATTGCTTCTATGGACAGATGTAGTTTATACACGTAACAAGTTGAGATTAGGAGCAATCCCTTTAAGAGGGTGCTCCTAATCTCAGCTCGTTACCTGTATAGACGACACCTGGGAGAAATAAATCTTGCTAATTTATAGTGGATCAAATACCTATTTCGTTGATTTAAATGCAAATCAATTTATAACTTTTTTTAAATGTGTTTTTCTGGATATATTTGTTGTTATTCTGTCTCTCACTGTTAAAATAAACCTACCATTAAACTTATAGACTGATCATTTTCAGTGGGCAAATGTACATAATCAGCAGGGGATCAAATATTTTTTTACCTCACTGTATTTGTAACAACACTATGGTGTCCTTTTATGAAAGTGAGATCAGCGGTGATCCCGATTCTCACTGCTGATCTCAGGTCATACACAGTTTATGAAGCTGAGGTAATCAGTTGAGAACATGTTCTTCACTGATTATCTCTCCACAGTGAGAATCTGTAACTCACTGTCACAGAAACGGCCAGTTTATGAAGGTGTGATCTCAGCACCTCACTGGTGATCTGTGACAGAATTCTCACTTTCTGATTCACCATCTCTGAGGTGGAGAATCAGAGTGAGAAGCGTGAAGCTGGCTGAGTATTGTGGAGGAAGAAGGAAGTCTTTTGACTTCCATGCTTCACACACAAGCAGCCATACAGTCAGATCACATCTTCTCCACTTATTACACACCCCAAAATTAGCAGGTTAGGAATTTATAGTGTATATATTATTATTATACAGGATTTATATAGCGCCAACAGTTTACGCAGCGCTTTACAACATCAGGGAAGACATTATAGTTACAATACAATTTAATACAGGAATGATCAGAGGGCCCTGTATATATATATATAT